>NC_090763.1:20290731-20309725 GCF_036898095.1 Palaemon carinicauda | reverse complement strand
CATATAGATAAGAACATGAACTATGAAGGTTTCATCAATTTTACTACTTGAGTAGGAATACCAACCACAATCTGGTCACAGCCAGAATGAATTTTCTTGAATGTGTTCTTAGTATTGAGCCGTATGAGAGAAAATGCAACAATATTAGAATTAACTGTAAACTTTTTATCGCGTGATGGATATAGGAATAAGCCAAGAAGGAATGGAGGAAAATGAAAAATACTAGATATTTTGTCAGCCTTATTACTATATTACAGTAGTTGTACAGAATTTATATATATATATATAGTATATATATATATATATATTTAAACAATAGCATTATTTTCATTTTATGTAGTATAGTCTTGGAAGATTGGAAACATACGCCGATATATATGTTGATTTTTGTTTCAGTTAGAAATAGTGTACAATTTTTACTGTTTCGTTGTGGCATAGTTGTTACCCAGATTTCATGCAGAGAATAAATCTAAATTTTACATTTGCAACGAATCAAGCCTTTCCTTCAGCAGGCAAATATGATTTCTGCCAGAAGAGGGGAAGATCATATCGCCTGCATGTCTCACGTATTACCCCTCCCACGTCTCTTCCTTGGTACCACACCCTCGCTACCCCAAGCAGCAGTATCCTTAAAGCCTATAGCTTCCTTTCTGTCCTACAACACGACACTGGTGTGGCTGTTAGCAGCAGCAGCAGTAGTAGTAGTAGTAGTAGTAGTCGTAGTGGTGGCGGCTGCGTCGGCATTAGGTTATTGTTGGCGTCGTAAAGAAGACAAACATGTAGGACCGTCAGCGAGATGTTGACAGCCAGCCTCGGTGGCTCATCTTCTTCCTCTTCTTCTTCTTCGTCGTCGTCGTCGTCTTCTTCTTCTTCAATGACTCGAGAGAGTTAGCGCCCGAAAGAAAAGCATAACCCACCTCTGGCCTTCCCCGACTCCTGACTGTCTGTCTGGTCTCATTACCGAAATGCTGATTTAAAAAAGGGGTGGCCTTTCCACGTCCCTTTTGTGGATGTTCTTTATTATAGGGCATCGTGACATTTGGCCTGACACTTGTACTACGTTAAAGACTAGCAAGGGAGGTTGGGTGTGTGGGTGAGAAGGGTGGAAAGGGGGTGGGGAGAGAGAGAGGGAGGGAGGGAGGGTTTACAGTGGGTTATGTTTGTAGGACCCATTCAATGAGACCATTGTTAAGGATTATATTTATTTTGCCGTTGGACGTTTTTACGCGCCGCTGAAGAGAGTAGAAGTGTTTGACGATACAGCGAATGTATTTTTTATGTATGAAATCCTCTCTAAGGTAGTTTTATCATGTGAGGTGATTTATTTGCCCTAATTTGATGAGGTGTTGTTTCTTGGTTTATGTTATGCGTTTTTTGGCTTAGTTTATGCGTAATTTTACTGTTTAGTGTGATTTGTTTTTATTGGTTATTGCGTTATGAGAAGGTTGACAGTTATGGTCATTTTCATTAACGGGGACTTTATTTTATTTTCTTTTATTTGCATTTGGCTGCCATCTAGAGACGGTTATTCATTTTACTACTACTACTCTTTCTATGGCTGTCGCTAAAGTTATTATTACTGTTATAGTATAAAGGGTATTATTATTATTATTAGCTAAGTTACAACCATAGCTGGAAAAGCAGGATATAATAAACACAAGGACTTCAATACGAAAAAAAAATGCCCAGTGAGGAAAGAAAATAAAGAAATAAATAAACCATAAGAGAAGTAATGAACAATTAATATGAAATATTTTAAGAACAGTAAGAATAAAATAGTTCCTTCAAATATAAACTATAGAGAGACTTATGTCAGCCTGTTTAATCATAAAAACATTAGCTGCAAGTTTGAACTTAAGTTTAGAATCACTTTAAACTGTTGGGTCATTATAGAGCCCTAAACGTTTCAGAAATTAATTTTTAGACGTTTTATTATAATATATCCTTCAATTTAAAACGTCCGCCAGTGCTCTCATTAATCACATTGCTGATTCTCATGACACAAGTGACACACTTAACTCCCTAATATTTTATATAGTGAATTTATTAACATACGCAGTATATCCCTTTATTTTGTCGATGTACTTTGACAACATACCTGCAAATAAGACGTTTTCTTAAACCAATTATGTTGTTTTTCGGTAAAATTCATCTTCCTTTCTGTATGATAAAATAAATGAAGTATCGTTTTCATTATATATATATATATATAATATATAATGTTATGGAGATTTTATTCATGTTTGTGTGTTTATTATTAATTTAGTTAGTTTGGTTGAATGTTTAGATATGTTATATTCATCGCCTCAGTTAGATACTATTGAATGTAAATTGAATCATTTGTAGCTTATTTAGTTAAGTACATTGATGAATTATTATCTTGATAGATACTGAAGGTAATGGTATCATTTATAGACTTAAATAATTACTTGCCGGTGTTACTTTGGTCAATAATGTGGGTACAGTGTAATAAAACATATACAGATGAAAGAACCAGTACCTGACACTGTATGTTTGAATAGGCTGAATTTGTTTAATGCTATCCCATCGTAGTATTTTCAAGTTTGATTCAGGGTGCTCTTCCATGCACGTAAGATTGACAGGCAAGCTAGAGTATTCTCTCTCTCTCTCTCTCTCTCTCTCTCTCTCTCTCTCTCTCTCTCTCTCTCATTTTGATCACCGTGTATAATCATTCAATAAGCATCCTTGGAATAACCCCATGTGTCTTCTGTCGAATATTTAATAATTTTTTATTATCCTTTACGTTTTCTTGAGGTTTTGTACCAAATAGTGTTTTAAGAGTTTTGATCGAGCCTTCACTTAATTAGAGATGGATCTTATTCATATGACTGAATCGTCAGAACATCTCGGGCAGACCAACATTGCTAACCCTTTTTTGCCTCGCTTAACTGCCATATTCCGTGACTTTTTTTGCTTTTAATTTATATGTTACTTAATCTGCAATGGGTAGCTATTTCTCATGCTTGTTAAATCCGACTCTTACTATTCGAGTAGCTGTTCAGTTAATGAGTCATGATTTTCAGAAAATATCACATGATTCACACAAAAAAAAAAAAAAAATGCGGATATATTACCTGCTAATTATTTGTCTGAATGTATTTGAAAGTAATGCAGAGAGTTTTAAATGAGGTAGTTAGTGACCTATATTTACATATTTGATAACACGAATACTAAGCTTCATCCTGATCCTACTTCTAAAACCAGGTTATTTACATCTTAAACTTAGTTTTGTCAATGCTTCCATAAATCTATATCCTTCTTGTTCTAACCTCGTTTTAAATGTCTTTCTTTTTCGGGGTTATTTATTTGTATATTGTTAAAAAACATACAAAAAAAAAAACTTTAGGATGATTGTCATGATGAAATGGAAATTAGTTCGGGAAAGCTAACGAATTATGTATTCTACGATTGTTTACTTGAAAAACATCCACGAAAGCATGGTCCTTTGGCCCCCGCATTTGTCGGAACGTTATCATTTTTTGTATTGATGGCTGAAAGTTTTACCTTTTATGATTTTGCAATACTTTGCTGCATCCAAATGGTTACTTCTACTCGGCAGAAAATCTATTTATGTCTCCCTTCACTACTCTATGTTGTATAATTATGGTGTTGTTTATTGCCATATCAAATGTTTTTAAAATATTTTATTTTAATTGTTCATCACTTCTTAAATTGTTTATTTCCTTATTTCCTTTACTCACTGGGCTATTTTCCCTTTTGGAGCCATTGGGCTTATAACATCTTGCTTTTTCCAACTAGGGTTGTAGCTTGGCTTGTAATAATGTTAATAATGATAATAAAACAAATCAATACCAAAGGTTTATTTCGCTGATCGAATAGCAATAATGATAATAGAGATAACGATAATAGCCTATCTACGCAGAGTTAATACCAAAGGTTTCCCCGCGTCGAAATCCGATGGATTCACTGGGCTCTCTCGACAAGTGATTGCTAGATCCTCCCTATCTCTCGGACTTTTCATTCCATCTTTGGCCAGGTGTAATCATTCTCTCTTGCCCAAGACATTCGCTTTCTCGCACGCTCGAAGAACGATGCCATGGTCCGATCGTCAGCATCTATTTCGTGGTCATTTGTCTTGTATTTTCTCCCTCTGGTTTAACATTTTCGATGAATGCACGCAATTTTCCTTTTATGGCGTCAGCAAAATCGAAGGTTTTTTATTTATTTGTTTGTTTGTTTATACAGATAAACTAGTAACCGATTTTTGACCAAACTTGGTAAGCATGTTTGGCGTAACCCAAGGATGAATCGGTAACTTTTTGGATAAAGTACATCAAAGTACAAGTACGCAGCAGTACTTTGAAAATAATAGCAATGTTAAGTAAATGGCATTTTTTTTTTCTTCAAAAAATTACGCATAAACTGCTGAACCAAGTTCAACGAATCTTGGTGGACATGTGGGGTATGACTCAAGGTCAAATACATGCGGTTTTGAAGAATGTACATCGAAGTACAAGTACGCAGTGAAGTTAAAATCAAAATATGACTGCTTGAAGTGACGAAGTTATGCTCTCTACTGAGTGCCCCTCTAATTTTGGTTATATTATTATTATTATATTATTATTATTATTTTTTTTATTATTATTATTATTATTATTATTATTATTACTTATTATTATTATTATTAATTGCTAAGCCACAACCCTAGTTGGAAAAACAGAATGCTGTAAGCCCCAGGGCTCCAACAGGGAAAATAGCCCAGTGAGAAAGGGAAACAAGGAAAAAATAAATATTCTAAGAATAATAAAATAAATATCTCCTATGTAAACTATAAGAATCTTTAACAAAACATGAAGAAGAGAAATGAGATAGAATAGTGTGCCCGAGTGTACCCTCAAGTAAGAGACCTCTAACCCAAGATAGTGGAAGACCATGATACAGAGGCTATAGCACTACCCAAGACTAGAGAACAGTGGTTTGATTTTGGAGTGTCCTTCTCCTTGAATTGATTTTGAGTGTAATGTAAATAGAGGTATTTGATTTTAATTAGGTTATTTTGATTCTATTTCTAGTAGGCTTGATTCTTTCAATTGAGTAGTGGTTTAAAAAAAAGTAATTCAAACAGACAATTGCTGATTCTTTATAAGTTCTTGATCTATATACCTAAATATTCTATCCCCACAAGAACAGAAGCATAATAATTTTATTGTTAATATATAAAAAAGTTAAAGTCTTATCCATAATAATGAAGATATTCATATTTATTATTAAATTTGTGTATAATTGAAATTATAAGTTGATTGTCCTTATCTCTAGATAATGTTTTTATTCCAAAAATTGACGATACAGTTATTAAATTCTTTTATCCTTAGCATTTTCCTAATGTAAGGTTATTAGTTCCATACCTTTCTTATTATCTTTATCCTGTATAATAAGATTTTTTATGTTCTGTCCGGAATTGTGGTATTACGATTATTAATCTTTATTCTTATCTCTTCATAATATAAGGTTGACATGTACTATTCTTTATCCATATCCTTGTCCTTAAATAAGGATAATTATATTTTATTTTGCACTTATACTTTCCCTAAAATATGGTTATGCTTATATTATTCTTTATTATTTCTTTGTCTTAAAGTAAAGCTTGTAATAATTCTTATCCTTAAACATGGTTTATACCTAATCCTTAATTGTTATATATGAAAAAATAGTATTAATCATTATCCCCACTTTCGACCATTCCAGAGCGAGAAAAACGAGGTGAAGCAGAAGTGGGCGTCGCGCCTCTTGGGGAAGCTGCGAAAGGACATCACGCAGGAGTGTCGGGAGGATTTCGTGCTGTCCATCACGGGCAAGAAACCTGCCATGTGCGTCCTCTCCAATCCCGACCAGAAGGGCAAGATGAGGCGAATCGACTGCCTTCGTCAGGCTGATAAGGTAGGGCAGGGGTCACTGGAAAGGTGTTTTTTTTTTTTTCTTCTTTTTTAATAGGTTGGTTTTATGGACGAATTTCTTTATAGTATTGGAGATTGGCCTATAGGATTATTTTCAGAGAGGGGGGGGGGGTGGGGGGGCTCCTTCATTTTAAAAAATTTAAAGGTAGGTTATGAATTCCAGAGGCGATGGACCGTGGCAATACCCTAGTAGGACAATGCCCTAGTGCAGGGGTGGGGAACCATTTTTTGGGGATGAAGGCCATCTTGCAAATTCCTAAATGCTCCTAAGGGCCTCATAGAATTTTGTTGGTTATTTTATCCACCAAGTAATTTATTAGTAATCTAAAGAAAGAGAGTGACAGGTTTATAAAAATGTAAAGCATTACAATTTCAAATATTTGAATTAAGTACTTTTTATACAAGTAATCAGTAAATGAATTATATTGAAAACTAAATTTTAAAATATTTCATTCAAGTTTGGGTAGTTTTCAAACTACCGTAAGTAAACGAATATCGAAAGCATGTCATTTTCAAATTAATTTAGTTAAGCAAGTAGGTCTGTATTGAAGTGATAAATAAGATAATATTAATCTTTTGGAAAAGATAGCTTATAAATATCAACAATATAACCTTTTCAAATATTTTATATTGGCAAGTAGGTACTTTTTAAACCATCACATCTCATAAAAATGCAACATCCCAGTAAAATATTGTATCTGCTTAAACACACTTAGCTGTTTTCCTTGAAAAAATCAATTATTTGCTTTCTTAAGATGTTCAATAAATCCCTAGTTTTTAGCCATCATAGCTGGAACACCATCAGTGCATAACTTATTATAATAAGAAAGTAAAATTTAGTCCTCCTTTGTGACATTGCTTATTGAAGTTGTTAAAATGTCTGTTCCTCTTGTCCTTGCATTAAGGTTACCTAAGGGAAGCTGTTTTTCATACAATCAAAACTCAGAGAAAGCACAAATAAAATATTTTTATGCCAAAAATCTGGAACCTGTTGGCTCATCTAAAACTAACATAGATCACAGTGAGGAGATGGACAAAACAGGAACTCTCTCGTTCATCATACGTTAAATCACTCACTGCAACTAGCAGTTTTTCCTTGTCAGCTACAACAGCTGTTGCATCTGACAAGGAAAAACTGCTAGTTGTATTAAGTTAGGATTCATTGAATTCAAGGAAAAATTGCTTGCATTCTCTGGGAGGTACATCACTGAACACAACTTTCCTATTGTCTGTGTGTACATATTTGTATGTGTGTACATACAGTAGAGTGATTTCAAACACAAAATATTCAGTGTCAAAGCAGAAATATACTACACATGCTGTACATTTATCAAAGGCCGTAGAAGGCCGTACTTGATGGTCCAGAAGGCCATTTCTCCATCCCTGGCCTAGAGACTGGCCATATATACATATGAATAGCGCACAAGCCCCCTATCCACCCAAGAAAAGACCAGCGAGGGTAAGGCAATAGCTGCTGATGACTCAGCAGGTAGACCTATAAGCACCCCAAAACCCCCTCTCCACCCAAGCTAAGACCAGGGAGGGCCAGCCAATGGCTGCTGAAGACTTTTCAGGTACACCTGTAGGTTCCCCCAGCCCCCCAACCTTAGCTCACAAGGATGGTGAGGTTGCAGACTTTACAAAAAACCATTGAGTTTGAGCAGGACTCGATCTCCCGTCCAGCAGAATACCATGCAGGGACGTTTAGCTTTCGAGGTTGCTTAAGGATTTTCTTGAGGGCGTTCTTTTAGTTTTCGTAGTTAACTATAAAGGCCTTTGTGACCTTTTGAGGTTTTGAAGATTGTCGTTATGAATGCTCCCAAATCATCATAAGTATGACCTTTACCTTCACGACGTTGGTCCTAAGAATGAGCTTAAGGATAAAACCTTTTTTGAAGGCATTTCTGAAGAATAAACCAAAGATTGACCCTATAATTCCGTCGTTGGACGGAGTAGGATGTTTCAATTATGTAAAACATTTTGTTAGCGAGAAACTCCCAAGGGAGCAGAATTATGCTTTTAAAAATTCTTTGTGATTTATCCATTCTATTCCAAACTATTACTGTATGTTGTCCTTTTTAAACCAACTAAGGATTATGTTAAAAGGGGACAGGAGATATTATATACTCCAAACATACACTCAAAGAGCAAAGGGGTAGAAAGAGATTGCAAATACCCAAATTCCATGTTTTGATACAACGTGTCAACAAGGCCCATCGTAAAGTTATGTAAAGTGATAAACGTTTATATTATGTTTTCAGGTAATATGTTTCATAAGGAAAGTCATATTATCTATGAAACGTCAGTACTTTTGGTTGTGTTTAACGCATTGATTGGTGAACTTCCTGAAACACTAGGTACTTTTGAGGGCACCAGTCGGGGCAGTACAGAGGTCTTGCAACCTTGTTCCTGAATAATAGCTGTTAGAAAACTAAATATACTCTACGCTTACGGAAGGAAAGATAATAACCAGTGTATATTTGAAATATACGATTGGATGACATTTTTTGTTCAGATTATTAACTTTGAAAGTAGAATAATACGACCTTAAGCTACACCAAAGAAGTTTTTTCGTATTTGATTGGATATTTGAAAGGTTATGAAGAAACTTAATGTAAATAGACAATAGGTTATTCCCTCCAGTTGGTCAGTATTTGTGGATTTTGATCTTTTCTTTAAGACTCCTTTCCCCATGTGGAAAATACCTAGTCCACATGTAATATTCAAGAACTTGGATGGACAACTTTATTCGTAGTGTCATTGCCTGGTGTGGAAGAAATCCATTATCTACCAAATGTTATTATTCAAGATACCTGTGTCCGCCATTGTATGTCATGACTTGTTTTTCCAGTGTTCATATGTATAGTATATATTTTTTTTCCAACGACATTGAGTGGTCTCTTCTTTCCTCTTCGTCAGGTGTGGCGTCTGGACCTAGTGATGGTGATCCTGTTCAAGGCGATCCCGCTGGAGTCCACCGACGGCGAGAGATTGGAGAAGAGCCCGGACTGCCTGCATCCGGGACTCTGCGTCAACCCGTACCACATTAACGTATCCGTCCGAGAGCTTGATCTTTATCTCTCCAACTTCATCACCATGAACGGTAAGTCCCGACATGTTCTCATCTCGATGGAAGAGGGGAATAGTTTTATTTTTTAGGGTGTGCTGCTGAAGGGGAAGTGTGGGGAAGGGTGAGGAGTATAGAATAGATTTGTCACATCATGATGGAAATGGAAGTTGGGAGCTATCCTTTTGGAGTTCATACTACGATTAGGAAACGTTCCTTTGCTTATGTGTTACGTTTATGTTAATGTTTTTATGTCCAAATTTTTTGGAATTGTGTATGCAGTTTTGTTTTTGGTTTCATGAAAAAGTGATCTGACATATTTTTCATGTAATCTTAAGTTAATTATGTCTTAATAGATGTTTTGCAGTGCTTATCAATTCTCTTGTTTTCCCTGTATAAAAGGAAATTATCTTTATAATGATCTATTTATTACATTGCCGTATTTATAAATATACAAATACAGCCTTTTCAAAGTAAAACGCTTAGTGTTTTAGACTAGTGCATTCTTACCAAAAGAGGAGGTGAGAGAAACCAAAGCAAGAAAAGTTGGGTTTCTTATTTTTATTTTGCCTTATGTGCCATCGAACGTTACTGTCATTTCAGAAATTGTTTCCTATTTATGACCGCTCACACACACATATACACACATATACACACATACACACATATATTAATATATATATATATATATATATATATATATGTATATATATGTAGCAATTTCAATATCTCACCCTTTGCATATCCTTAGTATCAGCGTTTATATTGATCGGGATCGCAAAACATTTCCAATTGTATTTTGAGTTTTCGTTTGTGTAAAGACGAAATAGTAGCATTGATATTAATAACCGAAGAAATAGTAGTAAACGTAAATACCCCTCCGGTAATGACTGTCACCGTATATTTTCTATTACCGATCTAGGGCTTTTTCCCATTTTCATTTTCTTTTTGTTTGTACGGTAACATTACAGATGTTATTATCGGTACTAATGGTGTCTTTATCAACAAAATTGTTTCGATTAATTTTATTGCTATTTTTTATATTGGATTTATTTTATTGTTATATTTTATAAGGAAAATGAGTAAGAATAGTGTTTTTGTAAGATACTGTTGTCCAAATTTTTAAAGGTTATTATTATTATTATTATTATTATTATTTTTATTATTATTATTATTATTATTATTATTATTATTATTATTATTACTACAACTACTACTACTACTACTACTACTACTACTACTACTACTATAATTATTATTGTTATTATTATTATTATTATTACTACTACTACTACTACTACTACTACTACTACTACTACTATTACTATTATTATTATTATTATTATTATTATTATTATTATTATTATGAGTCTCAGTCTTCACCAGAGTCGACTAGCGCTTCAAAATACATTTGAAGTATGCCCAAGTTCGTCTGCTTTCGGATATGAGAGGCTCTCAGGCCATGAGAAAGGTCGCTTGCCCACATTAGAATATGTTTATTCCACGTGAACGATCCACGTCTATTGAATGCGATTCCACTTCATGGCACCGTTGGAGAGAGAGAGAGAGAGAGAGAGAGAGAGAGAGAGAGAGAGGTGTACGATGGTGCCATACAAGGTTTTACGACAGGACACGTTGTCATGAGAATGGTTCAAGATTTTCGAGAGAGAGAGAGAGAGAGAGAGAGAGAGAGAGAGAGAGAGTTTTACATATATATATATATATATATATATTTACTCATAAAAATATGAATCTTATCATTGCATTAAGGAAATAAAAATAACATGATAATCACTCTTCTCTTATCCATCTCTGAGAGAGAGAGAGAGAGAGAGAGAGAGAGAGAGAGAGAGAGTGAGTTTTATATATATATCTACTCTTAAAAAATATGAATCTTGTCATTGCATTAATAAGAATAAAAATAAAAACATTATCACCACCATTCACTTATCCAAATAATACAATGATTCAAGAAATTTTCAATCAGTCGCGAATGATATAACGAAAAGTTATTAACAGTAATGGCGCGCATGACTGGTTTTTGAAAGTAATTGAGAAATATAACGAGATTAATGATTTCGGAGAAAAAGTCTACAAGGAGGAACTCTAGTCAGAAGACATTTCCGAGATTAGCGGAGGCACAGGGCCACTTTATGACGAGGTTAAGGGAAGAAGAAAAAATAAGGAAAATTTTATTGGAAATTTGGACGTTCCGAATGTAAAGGTTATTCCTTAGTCTCTCTCTCTCTCTCTCTCTCTCTCTCTCTCTCTCCGCAAATGGACTAAAAAGTTTTCTGCGGATGGACTATAAAGTCTTTGAGACATCTAAAATCCTTGTAACTCTCTCTCTCTCTCTCTCTCTCTCTCTCTCTCTCTCCACGCGGATGGACTAAAACGTTTTCCGCGGATGGACTAAAAAGTCTTTGAGACATATCAAAATCCTTGTAAGTCTCTCTCTCTCTCTCTCTCTCTCTCTCTCTCTCTCTCGTGAAATCATGGTGTCCAGTCCCTAATGACGGGCAGTAGGAATTTACTCACGTCAGACACGAAAGAAAGAGAAAAAATAAATATTTTTCCTTTTTACTTTGTATAACGAATCAAAAAGAAAAGAAATAAGATTTAATTTTTTTTTATTTTCTATATTTTATGTATAAATTTAGGTACAAAACTTTTGTTGTGTGAAAATAACATTTATATTTTGTAATGAATATAAGATCAGATGCTGTCGTGCGTGTGTGTGTCTGTGTGTGTTTTTTTTTTTTTTTTTTTTTTTTAAATTGTAAATAAATTTTTAAAGCTTTCGTCATTCAAAACGAATTGGGATTGCAGCGTGTTTTTAAAAAAATCTCATGGCTATTATTATTATTATTATTATTATTATTATTATTATTATTGTTGTTGTTGTAGTTGTTATTGTTATTATTATTATTATTATTATTATTATTATTATTATTATTATTATTGTTGTTGTTATTATTATATCTTGCTAAGCTACAACCTAGTTGGAAATGCAAGATGGTAATAACAAGGGCTCAAACATGGAAAAATAGCCCAGTGAGGAAAAGAAATAAAGAAATAAATAAGCCATATGAGAAGATATTTTAAAATATATAACAACATCAAAACAGATATTTCATATATAAACTATAAAAGACATATCTTCATTTGTTTTTTTTTCCAACTTCTGTTCAAAATATTTATTTATTTATTTATTTATTTTTTTTTTTTAATTTATGACATTGGTTCTATGGAAACTTATGTTGTAAATTAATAATTACCTTTCGTACCAGATCATTATGAATATTTGTGTAAGCTCATGAATGATGATAGTAATGCTAATAGTAATGATAATCATGATAATCATGGATATTGTTGTTGTTCAATTAGTAATTATCAGTATTATTGTTGATAATAATCCTGTTCTTAGAAAGAGTTATGTTCAAATTGATTATCTTTTGACTTATTCAAAAAGGCGCAAACAAGAGTAGGCTGCTACTACTACTACTACTACTACTACTACTACTACTACTACTACTACTAATAATAATAATAATAATAATAATAATAATAATACCATAACAACTGAATTCTTATTTTTTAACAATAAAATAAAACAGGAAGTCGCTCACGAGAATCGCAACAATATAGCAAATATCTCTCTCTCTCTCTCTCTCTCTCTCTCTCTCTCTCTCTCTCATGGCAAGTACATCCCCTATCCCCGTTGCTGCTGACCTTGCTCTTCTTTGTTTCGTTTGTTTGTTTGCTAATATTCGGGTTCATTCCTGATTTTGTGACGTCACTCAAGGGATTCACCGCGTCTAAAGCGGGAGACTAATTAAGCCCCCCTGACACTTGCACGCATTCGTGGCACGCACTGGCACGCATTGATGCGCGAACTCGCGTGAACGAGCCGTGAAAATGTCGTGAACAGTGCGGAAACTCGCGTGCCAGAGCGTACCAATGCGTGCCATGCGGGCCCAAAACTTTGAAATGTTTAAAGTTTGTGGCACGCATTGGCACGCACTAAATGGCCGTGAACGATGCGCCAACTGGAGTGAACTGGAGTGAACAGTGAGGGAACTGGCGTGAACTGGAGTGAACTGGAGTGAACGATGCGGGAAGTGGCGTGAACTTTATAATGAAGAGAAACAAAAAGGAAACGAAAATATTAATGAAAAGGAAAGAAAAATAAACCTAGTAAATTTTTATATTTGCTGTTTTAATGTGAAACAAAATTATATCTTAAAAATTCAAACTATTTCTATAACTTTATAATGAAGAGAAACAAAAAGGAAACGAAAAAATTAATGAAAAGGAAAGAAAAATAAGCCTAATAAATTTTCATATTTGCTGTTTTAATGTGAAAAAAAATTATATCTTATTTCAAACTATTTTTATAACTTTATAATGAAGAGAAACAAAAAGGAAACGAAAAAATTAATGAAAAGGAAAGAAAAATAAACCTAATAAATTTTTATATTTGCTGTTTTAATGTGAAAAAAAAATTATATCTTATTTCAAACTATTTTTATAACTTTATAATGAAGAGAAACAAAAGGGAAACGAAAAAATTAATGAAAAGGAAAGAAAAATAAACCTAATAAATTTTTATATTTACTGTTTGAATGTAAAAATAAAATGATGTCTTATTTCAAACTATTTCTATAACTTTATAATGAAGAGAAACAAAAAGGAAACGAAAAAAATTAATGAAAAGGAAAGAAAAATAAACCTAATAATTGTTTATATTTGCTGTTTGAATGTAAATATAAAATGATGTCTTATTTCATGCACACACTTATTTTCCTCTATTACCAATCAAGACCCAAAACTTTTGTTTTGAATAAAAATGAACTGAAAAATAAACCCAAGAAATTTTTAAGTTTGCTGTTTGAATGTAAAAATAAAATGATGTTTTATTTCATCAACATACTTATTCTTCTTTATTACCTTAAAATGAAGGGCAAAACAAATTTTTTCTGTTTGCAGTTTTAATGTAGAAATAAAATGATTTCTTATTTCAACACACTTTTTTCTCTATTACCTTAAAATCAACAGCCTAAAAACTTTTCATGTTTGCTGCTTTTAATGTTAAAATAAAATGCTTTCTTAATACTTGTACATATTTCATGTCTGCTATTTATATGTAAATCAAATGCTTTTTTATTGAAACTAAAATAAAGGGCAACAAAAAATACAAACGAAAAAGATACGTTTCTTCTCCTCAATGCAATGGTGTCTCTGACAGAAAGCATTGTTGTCTCTTCCGAACCCAATCCAAGAATGTCCTCGGGTTGGAGAAGCCCCGTTTTTATATGGAGTGGCCAATTCGTGAACTGGCGTGAACTGGCGTGACCAATGCGGAAACGATGCGGAATGATGAGTGAACTCGCGTGAACGTGTCGTGAACGATGCGCGAACTACGCGTGCCAATTCGTGCCATCGCGTGAACGTCGCGGTGAACGATGCGCGAACTGGAGTGAACTGGTCGTGAACAGTGCGCGAAAAACACCAGTGCGTGCCAAAAAGTGGCACGCACTGGCGCGCATCAATGCGTGCCAGTGCGTGGCAAAAATGCGCGCAAGTGTCAGGGGGGCTTAAGTCTTCTCTGCTTCTCTCATAGCCATTGCCCCTCCTCCTCCTCCTCCTCCTCTCTGTCGCAACTATACATCAGGAGCAGTGAAGCGTGGGTGTGCTTCCCCCGCACAAAATACAATACTGGCAGAGAGAGAGAGAGAGAGAGAGAGAGAGAGTGAGAGAGAGAGAGAGAGAGAGGAGAGAGAGAGAGAGATAATTTACCAAAACATGTACATAGATTATGCTTATTATCGTGTGGTAAGGGTAGAAAGGTCAAGAAGTTTTATGCTTCCAAAATTCGAATGGGGAATGAAGTTGAAATTAGACAAGTTATAGAAAGCAATCGGTATTTTTATAAATACATACTAATGCCGGCAGAATGATGAAAATAAGAATTATATATAAATAGTTATACCAGCAGAATAGCGAAAATAAGCATTACATATAGATAGTAGCACCAGGAGAATGGAGAGAACACAGATTAGTGATAGTGATACCAGGAAAATTGTGATGATAACGATTAACGATAGATGGATCAAGAATAGTGAAAATAAGAATTGCTGATAGTGATACCAAGAGACTGGTGAAAATAAGAATTACTGATAGATATTGATACCATTAGAAAGGTGAAAATAAGAATTACTGATAGATATTGATACCATTAGAAAGGTGAAAATAAGAATTACTGATAGATATTGATACCATTAGAAAGGTGAAAATAAGAATTACTGATAGATATTGATACCATTAGAAAGGTGAAAATAAGAATTACTGATAGATATTGATACCATTAGAAAGGTGAAAATAAGGTTTTCAGATAGATAGTGATACCATGAGAATGGTGAAAATAAGGTTTTCAGATAGATAGCGATACCATGAGAATGGTGAAAATAAGGTTTTCAGATAGATAGTGATGCCATGAGAATGGTGAAAATAAAGATGAATGGAAGACAAAAAAAAAACTAAGTAGTAGTTTGATCCTGAAAAATACAGCTGAAACGTAGAGAGAGAGAGAGAGAGAGAGAGAGAGAGAGAGAGTATGTCCCATTGAAACTGTGGCTACCTCAGGCAACAGAGGGCGGGTCCTTCTCAGTTCAGACGTTATTTTTCCTTTTATAAGGGAAAGGGGAAAGACCGATGTCCTCTTGGGCGACAAAGAATCCTTGTGAGTAGCCGTGTTGAAACTTTCCAGTAAATTGAGTTAGATTTCATTTCGGGATATTTCTCAGGAGGACCTACGGTCTTGATTAAGTTGTCGAGGCTGTGTGAAATTGCAGTTGAACCTCTCTCTCTCTCTCTCTCTCTCTCTCTCTCTCTCTCGTATTTGTGTAATGTGAAATGGAATATAAAAAGCTTTTGAGTTGTTTCTCTAAATCTTTGATATTGGACAGACGAATTTTCCCTTTTAATTGATATGTATCTCTCATGCAATTGCTGGAAAATGTCCGAAATGCAAAATTAGGAATATTTATTTTATCATTTGTTTTCTCTTACACTGGGGTCTGTGGTCTGACAGAAGAATGATTGTGTGTGTGTGTGTGTGTATATATATATACATATATATATATGTATATATATATATATATATATATACATATATATATATATATATATTTCATGTCAGGATGACGGATAAATCCTAATCAACCAATTACTCAATGTATATATATATATATATATATATACACATATATATGTATGTATATATATGTATATATATGTATGTATATATATGTATATATATGTATATATATATGTATATATACATATATATATGCATATATACATGTATATATATATATATATATATATATTATATATATGTATATGTATATATATGTGCATATATATATATATATATATATAATGTTTATATATACATACATACACACGCACATACATGTGTGTGTGTGTCTTCAAAGTCTCTGTGACATTCAAGTACAATGTAACGTTATTGATATCATTCAAAGGTGTCATTATTTCCTTTAATAAAACTGAAAGATTGAGTAAATCCAATTTTCGTAACTTGGAGAAACGTGTGTCAACTAAAGGTTGAAGATTGGCAGGAATTGAATCTACGTGCTGAAACTTGTTCAGATGAACAAATTAATGTTTTCTTATTAATTAGACATTTTCCTTCATTCATTCATTCATTCATTTATTCATTTTTAATCAAGTTGTGAGGTCATCTCAGGAGTAAAAGCTAAAATTCACTATGATTTTAGTTCCTTAACATCTTTTATAGTTTTGAATTGGATATATTTCCACCTCTTCCTCCGTCATTTTCAAATCAAAATTCTCTATTTTGCAAAATGCCCTTTGAAAATGATTTTATACTGAAAAAAATACAATTTTTAAAGTGGTCTAATAAACCTAATCTTTCATCTCTTGAGTCGATGCTCTAAATTTCAATATGTAAACGTTTATTTTTTTATTTTGATAAGTTTTTTAAACGTTTTTTATTCTTATTAAACATATGTACATGCACGATTATGCAATATCTATATTGAAGATTTAAAGTGCACCCTCTGAAGGTTAACGTTTGATATTGTTTATAAATGTTTTTTATAGTTCATTTTTATTCACATTATATAGAAAACATAGTTTGAAGGTTTTTTTTTTTTATAATTTCTCCAAATAAAAATCTTTAATGAAATGTTTTCAGATTAGAATAATCTTGAATCTCTGAAATAACCTAATTTTATTGTGTTGGGTTTTATTTTTTATTTTAATGAATAGTCGTGAATACTGATATGAATGCTTGGCTTCGAAAAAATTAGGGTTCCTTATAACCGGATGCGTTTTATGAGGGAGACGAATTAAAAAAAAGAAAAAAAAAAAAGCTTGATAAAACTCATTTTCACCTACTTAGTTTCTTCAAGTAAAAATCTTTGATGAATTTTTTTCAGATTAGAATAACCTCTAATCTCGGAACTAATCTTTGTTTTATTTTATTGCTGTTATTTTTATTTTATTTTAATGAACAGCCGTAAAATACTTACACGAATTCTTGGCTTCGAAGAAATTAAGCTTCCTTAGAACCGAATACGTTTTATGAGGGAGACGAATTAGAAAAATAAACTCGATGAAAGACTCATTTTCCCCCATTTTTAAGGATTCCGGACCAGACTTCGGGTGTTAATCCAAACTGCAGATTCCTTAAATCCCGACCTCAAGTAATTCAAGCTCCCGATCCTTTGATCCGTCTACCGATCGCTTTTAGGTGATTGAACGCGTCCGGAGGGGGGGGGGGGGGGGTTAGAATTTTTTTTTGTGGAAAGGGCCATCCCCAATGAGGAGCAGCACCTCCGTTGGACGGAGCCACCTGAGAAGGAATCACCTCGTGTAGGACACGTATCCTTTTTCCTTCCTCCTTCCTCTCCTTCCTACGAGGATTTTATACCCTCGGAGGAGCCGCTTCCTTTCCCTTACCTTAACGAAGGATATAAAGAGGAAGTAAGCGATGAGATGTGTAGGGAGGGGAAGGGGGTGGTTGATGTACCATAGGATCTAGGGACCGGGAGGAGGGAGGGTCTCATTTGTTATGCAAGGGGCAACCCCTCGTAAACTGGTTGGCCGAGACTCTCTTCTTTTTCTTTTTCTTTTTCTTCCATTTTTCATTATTCCGTCATGTCTCATGGTCATCTAATCCCTTCCCTTTTTTCCTTTTCTGTCTCCAGCTGCCCTTTTTTTCTCTGCTGCCTTATTTCTAGATTTTGATCGAGTCGTTAGTTCTGGTAATCGGCTGGAAGAATTGTTGATATTATTATTTAATTTGTCGGTGTATTTTATTTCATATTTTCGACTACGAGTAAGGGCCGGACGAAAGCATGTTGAATGGCATGTGATTATGCGGTTTTTATTCTTTGATACATATCGTAAAATTACATAATGTCCGGTTAGGATATATACCTCAAATCTCATATTATTATTATTATTATTATTATTATTATTACTACTACAAGTTAAGCTACAACCCTAATTGGAAAAGCAAGATGCTATAAGCCATAGGGCTCCAACAAGGAAAAATAACCCAGTGAGGAAAGGAAACAAGGAAATAAATAAACTACAAGACATGTAATGAACAATTAAAATATAATATTTTAAGAACAGTAACAACTTGAAATTAGATCTTTCATATATAAACTATAAAATCTTAAGAAAAATAAGAAGAGAAAAAAGATAGAATATTATAAAAAGTTGTTATTAAGAGTAAAACAGATATAAAACTAATATCAAAGATACAAAGGTCTAGTCTGGGAGACGGCTTTTGATTAAACAAATAATGAATCTTGTTACAAAGCAATGTTATGATTAAGGAAAAACTCAATACACGAAATGTCAACTAACATGAAAACCAAATAGTTATTTATGTGGGGTATTTTACTTCCTGTTTACAATATGGTACAAAAGA
>NC_090763.1:20275731-20285731 GCF_036898095.1 Palaemon carinicauda | reverse complement strand
TTTGACAGAGAGAGAGAGAGAGAGAGAGAGAGAGAGAGGGAGAGAGAGGCTTAGAAATTTTAATTAGATTCAATGTCAATTTCAGTGATTGACATTCAATTAACCAAGTAATAGTGCATGCTGTTACACACGGAATTTAGTAGAATATCATACATTTTAGGGCTTTAATATAGAACCATTAAGAGACTAAATTTATTTTCCATTTATTCTATGTATTTCAGACTTGAGATGTAATTTATTCTTATTAGACAGTTGGATTTCTAAAGATGAACATTTTTAATGATAAATCTCTCTCTCTCTCTCTCTCTCTCTCTCTCTCTCTCTCTCTCTCTCTCTCTCTCTCTCTCTCTCTCTCTCTCTCTCTCCCTTATTTTTTTCCCATAACGCCAGTTGTGTATATCGATTGATTTTTTACAATCATAGGATTAGAGTTTAATAGATAAATTAGATAATTCATTTATTGATTTGATCGTGGTAATAACTACTAATTTTTATCATATTTTAATGACTTGAAATATCACGTTTTGGTGTCACAATAGTGCCACAACATTATTTCCATACTGTTGCAAATATCGGTAGTATAAGAGAGGATTGAAACGGTAAGTCTCAATGCCACAATGTCTGACCAAGATAACCTCATGCTGGATGCAGGGGTGAGATAAATAGTGGAGGTGAGAGATGCTACTTCCGGGTATAGAGGATTTGGAAATTAAACGTGGTTTATTGTCTTAGATTTTATTAAACAAAGAAAAGTGTAAGGTAGTTATTCCGTAGTTTATTATTATTATTATTATTATTATTATTATTATTATTATTATTATTATTGAAGACATTGCAAGGACTAGGATGGTAACGATCCTGCCATTCCTTAAAAACTCCAAAATTTTATCCCTATGTCATGTAGATATTAATATCGCATGCGTCTTATATTTAGTAAAAAAGACTAAAACCTGTAAATGAGATAAAGAAAAAAATCTGCAGAGGAAGAGAATTGATCTGGTTTTGTGGCTTTGGTGGGTAGCCAGTGTGGACCCTCGTAAAGGTAGTTGCAAAGAGCCTTAAGCCACTCACTCTCTCCCAATGTGTCTTTAAACTGCGCCTTTCCGTCGAGCCATCACACCGCCGAAAATGGCATGTCCCGCATTAAAAGGCCCCCCTCTCCCCCATTAAAGGCAGTCCGAGGAATGAATGCAAAGTTTCATTGCCGTTGTCAGCCATTTAAGAAGACTATCTAAGACGTGCGCAGGCACGCATGGCGCTGTTGCGAATATTTCTACTTGGAAGAGAATCCCAAGTTTGGTATAGTGTCGCTGGACGTTACTTTATGGATATGAATGAATTAGGGTCTTTTTTTTGGTCGTCGACTGACATTCGTCGAAAGGAAGCGATCGTAAATCTGAAGGTTCTTCCTTATTGAGGCAGATTAACTTTTATTTAATTTCGAAAGAAATTTCGAGTTAAATTTCGAATGTATGCATTTATATACTGTACACAGACATTGTGTGTGTATATATATATATATATATATATATATATATATATATATATATATATATATATATATATATAAATATATATATATATATATGTTTGTGTGTGTGTGTAAATATATATATGTATGCATATATATATTATATATATACATATATATATAATATATATATATAATATATATACAGTATATATATATATATATATATATATATATATATATATATATATATATATATATACACAACTATTCATGAGTGGCTTTTAAAACTTTAAGCGGAAAAGTACCAAGAGATGGAGATCGTTTTTGTCGCACCTCTTCTGTTATTCTCCCAGCCCGGAAAACTCCTGATTGCTATTTATGGCCACAAGAAAGTTAAAAGATCTGAATTCATCTTACAAAGACTTGCGAAAAACTCATGTCTCTTATATAAATGTAATTAAGACTTATTTGCTGTTACTTTTTGTCATTGGTATTAAAGTCTTATCAAGATTTTCGGTGATCAATCTATTCTGAAGTCTTTCATTCTGCCTTGTTTCCAGTACTGTTCTATCCGGTCTTCAGCTGCTAATTCTCTTCTTATTTTGTTGGACAAAAATTGAGGTCTATTGAATTTCTTATTCCAGATCTGGATATTAATGTCTGGTTGTGGTGGCCAATGCGGTAACGACCCTGTCTGGTGAACGCCAGATTGGGGTTCGAGTCCCGTTCAGACTCGTTAGTTCCTTTGGTCGCTGAAACCTCACCATACTTGTGAGCTAAGAATGGGGGTTTGGAGGAACTTATACGTTTATCTATTGAGTCATCAGCAGGCATTGCCTGGCCCTCCATGGTCATAGCTTGGATGGAGAGCGGGCTTGGGTGCTGATCATATGTATATATGGTTAGTCTTCAGGGCATTGACCTGATTGATAGGGCTGTGTCACTGTCCCTTGCTTCTCCCATTCATGAGTGGCTTTTAAACCTTTAAACCGTCCCTTAGGTCTTTATGCATGTTGCATTCTTATCTTCTAAGACTGTACAAGTTTATAAATGATAGGTCTAGTTTAACGTTGTTGCTGATCTCAAGATATTTCTTATTTTTTATTCATTATTTCCTGTATACTTTATTTCCTTATTTCCTTTCCTCACTGAGCTATTTTTCTCTGTTGAAGACGTTGGGCGTATAGCTAATAATAATAATAATAATAATAATAATAATAATAATAATAATAATAAAGTAATAATAAGAGTATTAGCCATTGTAGGTAAATACACATTATTATTATTATTATTATTATTATTATTATTATTATTATTATTATTATTATTATTAGATGATGACGGTTTAGGCATGCTCTTCACACTCCCCAAGAGAGATTGGTTCACCAAATGTTTAACTGGGCTCCACAAGGCACTAGAAGAGTTGTAAGACCCAGGCCTACATAGCTGAGAACTATAAAGCACGAAGTGGGAGATGATGAATGGAGAAGTATTGAATTAAAAGCTCAAGATAGAGATGACTTGCGAAATCTAACCGAGGCCGTTTGCGTCAATAGGCGTAGGAGGTGATGATGATGATGATTATTATTGCTCTTGTTAGTGTTATTGTTAATTTAATTAATACCGGTAATTTTTATTTCAGTCTATCTAGTGCAATTGTGTTTTCGTATGGAAGTGTAGATGTCACGTTTACTTACGTAATTTTCAGTGGTGACTTTCTTTGACGATGGCGAATCACGATCCTTTTGGAAATATAAAATCCTGAGACTTCTCGGTTCGGTGGACAAAGCTCCCAGGCTACTTCCAAACTTCGGAACTCTCCACGAACCCTTGTTTTCCCCCATTTCAAGAGATAGATGTATCACCATCGATGATAATTTTCTTTATAAAGAAAGAAGTTATTTAAGATTATTTTTTCAATTTAGTGGACATGACTTCCAGGATAATGCCAAACTTCGGAACTTTCCACGAACCCTTGTTTTCCCCGATTTCAAGGGATGGATATATTACTTTCTATGTTAATTTCTTTTGAAAAGAAGGTATATATTTATGATAATTTTTTTTTTCCAATTTAAAGTTCAAGAACAATCAATGCTAAACACTCCATAAACGCGTGTAACTGAAACGAACTGCATATTTTCATCCATCTGGATTTTTTTCTTTTTCTTTTTTTTCTTTTTTTTTTGAGTGGCGGCCGGAACGATAATGATAAAAAGAAAAAAAAAAGTTGGGTACTTCGCATTTTTACTTCTTTGGGAGAAGGGTGGGCTGGCGAGGGTGTAGGTCAGAGGGAACGGTGTCGGCTAATCTGCTGGATTTGCAGGTCCTCCCAGATTTTACGGGTCCTTTTTAGTGGCTCTAGGTACGTCATGTGTAGAGAATGGAGAATGAGGAGAGAGAGAGAGAGAGAGAGAGAGAGAGAGAGAGAGAGAGAGTTTCTTTTCGTACTTTGAAAGGGATGTGAGATTATCGTAAAGATATTTCCATGTTTCTTTCTATCCTACAACTAGCGTCCCTTACTGACAAATACGCTAGATTGGCTAATGTTTGTTTTCCTAGTTCCTGCTATTTCCCGTTTAATGACATTTATTGTATTTTTATCACTTCGGATATATGGTCAGTTTAACATAGCTTGGTGATTTAGAACTATTAATATCTCAATTATTGCTGAACCAGCCGTTTTTTCCTCAAATATTTAGCAAATCTTGACATTTTCTAGTTAGCAATACTTGCTAATTCCTTAGTTGCGAGTTCCTCTCAAATGGAAACGTCGCTCATCGTAAAAATGTTGTTAAAAAAGAATATAGGCAGGTGAATGTCTCTTCTTTCTCTTCTTTCTCTTCTTCTTCCTTTGAATGCTTTTCAGAAATGATCAAAGAAAGAAATTCTTTTGTGGTTTTTCTTCGCATTGCCTCTGCAAAGTTATGGGAGTTCTCTTCGTTGCCTCACATTCTGGGTTACGGCATAATCTTTTCATTATTGTATCAGTGAAAGGAAAGTTGGAGGTTTAAAATGTTTTTTTTTTTTTTATTATTATTATTATTTTCTTGTATATCTTTTGATAGCCACCGATTGACCGGGATTCTTATTTCAGAATTTTATTACCTTTTTTTTTTTTACTAAACACTACTTTATTTCATATAGAGCATCGAACAATTTACCATCTTTTTCTAGTTCTTTCGGTTAACTATTTATTGTTTTTTTTTTCATGATTCGACTTGAATATTAAATAGTTTTGTTTCTAGGGTTTGTTATTTTTTACCTCCGGCAACGAAGTTGGAAGGAGGTTATGTTTTCGCCCCTGTTTGTGTGTTTGTAATTTGTATATGTTTGTTTGTTAACAGCTTTGTGTCCACAATTTTAATCGTAGATTAATAAAACTTACAGGAATTAATTATGTAAAAAAAAAAAAAAACTGGAAATTATTAATTTATGCATGTGGTTCGCGGTCGAAGACTAAAAGTATTTTTATTTTTATATTACCATTAGACGAACAGTTGCTTATGCTTCATAATATCTTTATTTAGCCAATCCTCCAAAGAGACTAAAAAGAGCAAGTTTAAACGTATCGTCATCACTTTGTCCTGTAACACGTTACTGCTTGCATCAGACTCCTACATGTTGGTCACATTGCAAATGTCACAATTCTCTCACGTGGGTCTTTCAACGTCCATTACTCGAACACTAAAGACTTCAGAGAGTGGCTTCAGACCTTTCTGTTAACTGACGAAAGACTGAAATGACGACATAATGTCGTCATTTGAGTCTTTCATCATCATTTGTAAACATGTTAGATTATAAGGCGTAAAGCATTCTCAATAGATTTTTTCAATTTTGTAAATTATTCACAAAACTGGTATAGATAACAAAAGATAATTTTTAAACTTCAAAAACTTCTATATAAATATATGAGATACACAATGTTTATAAGTAATTCATCTGTTAATTTTCCCGCAATGCTAAAAGCCTAATCAGTAGTAACACGAAGGATCATACATTTAAAGCTAAATGGGTTTTTGTACTTATACATCTGTGACGCCAGGCAAAGAAGAACAATCAAAGAAACTTTCATGTTTTGTTTTTGTTCCCGAGTGATAGGGCGGTGCGCGGAGACCTCTTAGTCAGTCACCGGATAAACTTTCGATTTCTTCGAAATGTTGTTTGCTCATTTGATTTTTATTTCTTTTGCTTTCAAGTCAAGTTTTCTTCAGAAACAGTCTTCATCCTATTTTATGACTGATTATTGAATGCTATATAAACGGAAGAGCTTCTCCGTATTGCTATGTATTGTTCTGAATGTATTTTTTATCGTTTTTCGTGTTATACACCTGCATATTTCATGTTTCCTCTTTTTCCCTTCTCGCGTCGCTTGAGGAGGAAAAATTAATGTATATATACATCTCAATAATGTTTCAGAATATAGAAATTGGATAATAAAATGAAGAGGTTGTTTATTACTCTTTGAAATCCGGTTTTCACTTGCTTAACGAAGACAAAATGAGAAAGACACAATTTTACTAAGGTTTACTTCCATCAAAAGAAAATATTTGACATTTTTCAAACTCTTTAGCTTCTAGGACGGGAAAACCACCCTACATCGAGGATGACATGTCTTTTTATTGAAGTAATTTAAATTAATTTAGGGTATTTGGGGCACATGTCCCAGCGATGGGGCCAGGAAGGACATTCCGCGCCGAGGTGCAACTTTATTAAGAGTAGAAGACCAAAAAGCAGGAGCTTGTATTTCCTCAACCTTTCCATATCTGGCTATCCTTTTGTTTCCTACCCAATCCAGTTCCCCAACATCTTCAACAATCTTCCATCGTTATCCTTCAACACGATGGGGGTGTGGGGGCGTATCCTTTGGGTTCCTCCTCTGTCTTCCATACCCCTCACCCCCCGGCACCCTTCCATCCAACCAGCCATCACGAAGCAACTATATTACCCATTGGTGAATCTAATGTGTAATCTCTGGTATAGCCAATGCCATCGATTTCAATATCAGTCAATTTGTGCCTCGATTTGGGAGCATAATCTTCTGGTTCCTTGGCTCAAGAATGATGTGTGTGTGTGTGTGTGTGTGGGTGTGGGTGTGGGTGTGTGGTTGGGAGGGAGTAGGTAGAGGGTAGAGTAGATGAGTGGGCTTCCCTCTTCCTCCTCCTCCTCCTCCTCCTCCTCCTCCTCCTCCTCCTCCTCTCCTCCTCCTCCTCCTCCTCCTCCTTTCAAGAGAGACAACGTATTTATATCTGTTTATGTTTCAATGTGTGGGACTTGAACATTAGTCTGGCTCTATGCTCTATCGGAGGACATGTTATCTTTTCCTTGGATCAAATAGGATTTATAAGTACAGGATACTATAATTTACGAATTAATTGCAGTTTTGCCCATTTCGCGGAAGATACCAACATGTTCTTGCCATCATATCCAAATAAATTTCATACCAATAAAAAGTAGAAAAGATTCAAAATTATTATTTTTTTCACGATCTTCCCTGCAAAATTATCTCCGAAATGCAATAGACTCGCTATATTAACGAATATCTTTAATTTTTTTCATTTGAATAATTCTAAATTTACTGGACTGTGTATTAGAAGAAATTTGTTTTTGTATTGTTTTGCCATTGTTTTTTATACTATTTATATTCTTTGCTCTCTCTCTCTCTCTCTCTCTCTCTCTCTCTCTCTCTCTCTCTCTCTCTCTCTCTCTCTCTCTCTCTCTCTCTCTCTCTCAACTTATAACCCCACATTTTATAAGCATACTTCACGAAATAATTTTGTAATTTTGAATGTACAAACCAAACTTACGTCCTATTTCGGCGTCAATGACCTTAGATTTCAGGATGCCAGTAAACCTTAAATCAATCAATCAATCTCCCCCCCCCACCCTCCACCCCCTATTTCTTACCACCCAAAAACTGCCAACGTAATATTCCCATCGCTGGGCGAGCCATCTCCGAATAACAAGAGAGGCGTTACGCTCTTAGGTGTGTTTGTGTTTGTGAGACACGACGGAGGAGGCTTCGGAGCTGGTTGTATGACACCAGGCGATATGCCATTGGTCTTTGTGTCGTCCGCCCCCAATGTGCTGACGGTGCGGCCCTGACAGAGGTTTACTCTTCCTGTTCCGTTTCCTCTTTATCATTCTCTCCTGGCGTCTTTTCATTTTTTTGCTGAATGATTCTCTCTCTCTCTCTCTCTCTCTCTCTCTCTCTCATCTCTCTCTCTCTCTCTCTCTCTCTCTCTCTCTCTCTCTCTGTCCTTGATATAAGTTACTTGCTTTTTATAAATGTATTTTCTATATATATATGTATGTATATATATATATATATATATATATATATATATATATATATATACTGTATATATATATGTGTGTGTGCGTGTGTGTATTATTACTAGGTAAGCTACAACCCTTGTTGAAAAAGCAGAAGGCTATAAGCCCAAGGGGTCCAACTGGGAAAATAGTACAGTGAGCAAAGGAAATAAGTAAAAAGACAAAATACACGAGAAGTAATGAACTATTTTAATTAAATATTTTAGGAATAGTAACAACATTAAAATTAATCTTCCATATATACAGTAAACTATAAAAACTTAAAAAAAAAAAGAGAGGAAGAGAAATAATATAGAATAGTGTACACTCAAGCAAGAGAGCTCTAATCCAAGACAGTGGAAGACCATGATACAGAGGTTATGGCACTGCCCAAGACTAGAGAACAATGGTTTGACTTTGGAGTTTAATTCTTCTAGAAGAGCTGCTTACCATGCATAAAGAGTCTCTTCTGCTCTTACCTAGAGGAAAGTAGCCACTGATCAATTACAGTGCAGTAGTTAACCCCTTGAGCGAAAAAGAATTGTTTAGTAATCTCGGTGTTGTTAGGTGTATGAGGACAGAGGAGAATATTTAGAGAATAGGCCAAACTATTAAATGTAAGCAAAAGGAAAATGATAGGCAACCAGAGAATGTTTTACTGCGTCTGGCCAGTCAAAGGATCTAATATTTCTCTATCGGTAGTATCTCAACGGGTGGCTGGTGCTTTGCCATTATCCTACCTACATATCTCCCTTATATAATAAAAAGCAAGCATCTGACTATATATACATATATATATATATATATATATATATATATATATATATATATATATATATTATATATATATACATACATATATACACACATTATATATATATATATATATATATATATATATATATATATATATATATGTATATAGCCTATATCCCCGTTCCTCCACTAGGGGAGAGAGAGTAGTCATACCCTAGTATAGTGAGGTGGTATGCATGTGTGTGTATATCTATAGAAATATTTAGCCGTCATTATTGACGGATCGTGTACACTATAGCGTATATGTGTGTGTAATGGAGAGAAAGAGAGAGAGAGAGAGAGAGAGAGAAGAGAGAGAGAGAGAGAGAGAGAGAGAGAGAGAGACTTGGGTGGACAGAACCTTATGCTTTTGATGTTTGTTTCTATCCCTTCAATTGCCGTCTACCGGTTTTCCTGGTCTTATTTTTTTTCCAGTGTTCCATCTCTTTTTCTAGTCCAGTGGATTTTCCATTGTTGCCATGTTCCTGTTATTTACGATTTTTCACGACTCATTTTCCCCCACATTCACCATTCGCCCATTTTGAATTCAAATTATTCATTTATTTCCGCACTTTTGCCGTCAGCTGTTTTTTATGTCTTTTTGTACAGTATTCTTTTTTGTACGTTGATTTATATTGATCAAAATATTAACAAGATCATGTCTCGTTTAACTTTTTCGTAATTTTATAGGTATTAATAATATTTATGTAATATTTTGTGGTCTCAATGATGAGGGTAATAGTAATAATTATAATTATAATAATTTTGTATAGCTATTATAAAGCTTGTTGCATCCTGCTAAGATAAAAAATATAAAAGTCAGTTTAAACTTCCTACATTACTAATTTTTGCAATATGTATTAAAAATAGAATTTTGTAGAAATAAACAAACTTCTCGAATCCCCCTAATCCTATCAGATTAGAGCCTTCTGTCCCCGCAGTCTCTTTTTGTCATTTGCGGAAATTAGTAAGATATACAAAAAACATCCTTTTGTTAGACAGGCCACATGCCTCCAAATGCGCTCCGCGGACGATACGTCTTCTAAGGATTAAACGAAGTGTCTTCCAACCATGGCAATGTGGCTTCCATGTCTTTGCTCAAAGTCTATGATGATAGGCGTAAAGGGGGAAAATCACAGAGAGAGAGAGAGAGAGAGAGAGAGAGAGAGAGAGAGAGAGAGAGAGAGAGAGAGAGAGAGAGAGAGAGAGAGAGAGTGACAAGAAGTCATAAGGATTTTGGATGTTTCAAGGACTTTTTAGTCCATCCGTGGAGACTCCATTTGTTGTTTGGTAGCACGATGTAGTTTAAACATTTAGAGAGTTCGTATGATCTTGTCTATCTTATTCTTGAACTCGTTTACCGTGCTACTGTTTACTACATCCAATAGAAGCCTATTCCAAGCATTTGATATTTTGTAT
>NC_090763.1:20253231-20270731 GCF_036898095.1 Palaemon carinicauda | reverse complement strand
CAAGGTTCTACCCGACTTACATCCCATAAAGTCTTGTGTGTGTGTGTGTGTGTGTTTGTGGGCGGGGTTGCTGAGTCGCAGGTTGTCTGCTCCATTACGCCACACTTCCCCAGACAAATGGTGCAACTCTCTCTCTCTCTCTCTCTCTCTCTCTCTCTCTCTCTCTCTCTCTCTCTCTCTCTCTCTCTCTGAAAAGTCGTATTTTTCACATTCTTATCTCCCTTCCAACACCACATAAAGGTTTTCGTATATAAGAGTACTGTTTTTTAATGGATGTATATCCTTATACATTGAGTAAGATATTGCTGTATAATGTTTTCTTTCATCTATTAAATCAAAATTATTTTCTATACTTTTCGTTTGTCTATTAAGATTGTAAGATTATTTTCTATACTTTTCATCTATCTAGCAAGATTATTTTCTATACTTTTCATCGACTATTAAGATTATATTTTATACTTTTCATCTATATATGAGATTAAGATTAATTTCTCTACTTTTCATCTGTCTATTACGATTATTTTCTTTATTTTTCATCCATTTAATAAATTAAGATTATCCTCTATACTTCTCATCTGTCTATTAAGTTTTAATCGAAATAATTGTCCTTCTAACATCCTTCAACCTCCCCCCCCGTCCAATTCCCCGTTTCTTTTGTGGCTTAACGAAGGAATTGAATGCCTGAAATGAGCGAGAAAACACCTCGGCATCAGCCCCCCCCCCCTCCCCCCTCCCCTTCCCCGGCAGCCCCCAGCTCCAGCCCTCCTCGCTCTGGTCCAGTGTATGGGCAGTATGGGAACGGAAAAGGGTTTCTCCGTGTCAGCTTCATCTCCCACGTAAAGGAACAAATTGACAAAATCTAGAAGAGATCTGAGAGGGAATGGTAAATGCGATTTCGCTTAGCGAGGCATAAGAGGAGGAGGAGGAGGGAGGGGAGGGGATGGAAGGGGAGGGGAAGGTAGAGTAAAAATGTTCTCTCCCTTTTCCTTTTTCCTCTGGCGTCATCACCACCCAAATGGGAGGCAATAAAAACCTGTCGGACGTAATGCTCATGGTTTGTCGTTACATTCCTCCTCCACCTACTCCTACTGCTTTTCCTCCTCCTCCTCCTACGTCGCCGTCGCCACCGCCTCCACCGCCTCTCCTACTGCTATTGCGGCCGCTGTTACTGCTCTCTTGCTTGGTACGTCAGCTAAGTTTCCGCCAGTCGATTGCTGCCGTTATCGGCTGCGGCTATGTCTCTGCTCGGAGCCGAAATCATTTGGCACCGGCGAAATGCAGATGGACCTCGAGTGTCGCCGGAAACATTTTTAAACAATTTGGCCGGAAGAAAGATCCTTCCTCCTAATACGAGTCGTTTTCTCCCCTTCTGGAGAAAAAGGTATTTCTCCGTCACACGTGACTGCGTCTCCTCTGTTTCTGCCACGCAACGAGACCTTCCGAGTGTGTCGGCGATATCCCAGAGACATTGAGCTGGACTCTTATTTTTCTTTTTCCTTTTCTTTCATTCTCATAGAGAGGCTGACGCCCATTCTCATGGCGGGGATCAGTCTCCTTCCTCTCGCATGGGAAAAGACCCTCTGTCATTTTTACGCGGAAGGAATATTTACCCCCCCCCCTCTACGTCGTCTTATGATGTCCAGGCCGTTTTGGGAGTCGCGAGGGCGGTACAGGGTCTGTTTAAATTTGGGGGGGGGGGAGGGGGGAGATGGGACAGATTTGCCCCATCGGTGCGCTTCATCTAGTTTTGCTTGGGGGGTGGGGTAGTTGTATGAATCAAATTTCTTTTGTCTGGGGAATTGAATAAAAGGCTTATTCATCCATGTCTGTGAAATTTGCTGTAGATATGGTATTGTGGAATATGCATTTGTGTACACTATTTACTACATCCGAAACGATAGTTTTCTTGTATATTTTTTTCTATTGCGGGTGTCAATTTAATTTAATAGGTAGCTAATGAAAGTAAAAAAAAAGGGCATTCTTTTAAAAGAAAAGTTCCAAAGGTGTTTGTAAGCCCTTTGTTCTATCCATGGGTGGCTCCATAGAAATCGGCACAAGTCATTAGCTTATTAATCCTTTTAACTGTGCAATTGCGGTAGTCTCTCCACAACTTCCACAACATTATTCGCTTCTTGCATCTAAATGGAAGATTCATCCAAAAAGCTTTTGAACCACATAGTCAACCCTATCTTGTATGGTCCGTTTGCTTACTGGATGTCAACCCTCTTCCTTTTCAATATTTTTTCTAATCATATATCCAGCAGTTTCGATGTCTCCTTATCTTCCTACTTCCTACCACTCATAGATTATACACTCTTAATAGTCTAACCTATTGTATTCCATTTTCTCTACTTGACCGCACCATTTCAAAGTACTCTGATCCCTCCTTTCACCAATAGTAACCTTATTAACACTGCTTATGTATATCACCATGTGTATCACCAAATTTTCTATTGTATCGATTCTTATTGCATCACCTGCCCCACACAAACAGTTCATCTCAACACTAACGTATTTTCTTCCTTACATAACCTGTTCGTAATGCTAGGTATGCTGTTCATTCTAATAGTCAGGCCTTCTTCATCATGAGGATCAATACTGCACAGTATTCTAGAAGTTTTATTCCAGCTGTGACTAAGTTGTGGAATGATCTTAGTTATCGGGTAGTTGAATCGGTAGAGCTTCAAAAGTTCAAATTTGCAGCAAATGTTTCTATGTTGAAGAGGCTGACATAAGTCTTTTTATAGTTTATATATGAAAGATCTGTTTAAATGTTACTGCTCTTAAGAAATTTTATTTTAATTGTTTATTACTTTTCATATACTGTAGTCTATTTTCTTATTTCATTTCCTCCCTGGGCTATTTTACCTCATTGGAACCTTTGGGTCTATAGTATCCTGCTTTTCCAACTAAGGTTATAGCTTAGCTAGTAATAATAATAATAATAATAATAATTATAATAATAATAAACATCATCCGTGCTACACTTCCACAAAGGCTAATTTGTTCAACAGTCCCATCATGTCTTTCCTCCTAATCATCCAAGGGAAACTCAATCATCTTAACAGTCTCCTGCACGCATATTCAAACATAAATCTCAAGGTGAATAAGGATCAGGTCAAGAACCCGTTTTAGGGATGATTTACAGGACCGAGTTATCCAGTACTCGACGAGCAGCTTCTAGTATCGTATTCTATCCAGGAATCTCATAAAAAGTCTGCCATGCAGTAAATTGGTACCAGAATATTCTGCGGCTTAAGAAAAAAAATTGAATGAGGCTGACAAACCCACTTCTAAGTACTGGTGAGAAACCAGAAGACGGTATTAATCTTTGGCACCGTCGTTCAATTAGTTCTTTATGCATGTTGCATAAGATTTTTCATAATTCTGACCATCCTTTACATTCAGATCTTCCTTGACAATTCCATCCTGTTCGTATTACTAGGCAAGCAGTTAAGTCAGATAGCCAGGCCTTCTCCATCGTGAGGCTCAATACTACACAGTATTCTAGAAGTTTTATCCCAGCTGTTACCAAGTTGTGGAATGATCTTCCTAATCGGGTAGTTGAATCAGTAGAACTTCAAAAGTTCAATGTTCGAGCAAATGTTTTTATAGTTTATTTATGACATATTAGTTTTGACGTTGTTACTGCTTCTAGAATGATTTATTATTAATTTGTTCTCATCATTTATTTATTTCCTTATTTCTTTTCCTCACTGGGCTATTTTTCCGTGTTGGAGCCCTTTCGCTTATAGCATCTTGCTTTTTCAACTAGGGTTGTAGCTTGGCTAATAATAATAATAATAATAGTAATAATAATAATAATAATCGGGCACAAAGCCCTCTGACAGCGAAAAAGGCCGTAAGAGGGGAGACAACATGTAAGAAAAAGTAATGGACATTGGCAGGGCATATTATGAGAATGACAGACAAGAGATGGAAATTAAGCCTAAAAGAATTGGTCCTTAGAGATTTAAAAGAAGGAGGGGAAGGAAGAGAAGACGATGCATTGACGAACTAAGAGTGTTTGCGGGTGTGGACTGGCCTAGAAAGCCTTAAGCACACACAAGTGGAAGGACGTCTGAGGCTTTTGTTCTGCAGTAGACTAGTAACGGCTGATGATGATGATAAACAGTATATACAGTATGTGTGTGGGTGTATATATATATATATATATATATATATATATATATATATATATATATATATGTATATGTATGTATGTATGTATGTATATATATATATATATATATAATATATGTGTGTGTAATATACAGTATATATATATATATATATATATATATATATATATATATATATATATATATATATATATATGCAGAAGAACCACAGGGAAAATGAAAATACGAAATATACGCTTAAGTCCTGACTAGTTTCGTGATACTTCTTCAGAGTCCTCTGAAGAAGTATCACGAAACTAGTCAGGACTTAAGCGTATATTTCGTATTTTCATTTTCCCTGTGGTTCTTCTGCATCTGAGCATCATGTTTTCCTGTGATTTTTACGCATATATATATATATATATATATATATATATATATATATATATATATATATATATATATATATATATACACATGTATATGTGTTTATTGATTTGTTTGTAATCAGTATATAGTTGATGTTGAACAATGCAGCCATTTAATATATACCCAGACTACGACTGATGGGAATGAATAGAGAGAGGGGGAGTGTGTGTTTGTTTTCAGTGCCAGCAAGCGAGTTGTTTTGGAAGTGCCGTGGTGCCCGTAGTAAAACTCTTGACGACCAGGGATATCAAGATAATAATCAGCTGGGAGCAAGCGCACTCTGTCTCTATAAAGTTAATGGTTTGGCTGAAGTGTTTCCTGCATGACGTCATTTATAAAAGATAAACTTCTGGGAAGTTGGAGGAAATCAGCAGCCTCTGAGGAATGTATTTTAGATTTTTTTTGTTCTGGGTGTATTTTATTTTTTTATTCACCCAGGAGGTTATAATGCTGTGCTTCGCTGGAGGAAAAGTTTCTTTTATTGTTGAAGAAGTCATTCCTTATTGGATATAAAAGGTTATTATCGTGGTGTTGTATGGAATTTTGTATTTTGAGACTATACTAGCTATAAAAACCAGTTGTAGTTAGTAACCATTATCTATTATTATTATTATTATTATTATTATTATTATTATTATTATTATTATTATTATAGCTACAACCCTAGTTGGAAAAGCAAGATGCTACAAGCCCAAAGGTTCCAACAGGGAAAAATAGCTGTTTTATTTTACAGAAAATTTTAGATTAGCTTTCATCTTTTTATTAATTTATATCTTACCTTCTTTATATAAACATAATGATTTAATATAATTAAGCTGAATCTTCCTTTAAGGTCTCCAGTTGATGCTCTGTTGAAATACTGGGTAATAAGACTTTATCTAAAAATGTCAACTTTGTTTCTTTATTCTTTTCGCCTGGGTAAAATATTAGAATTGGAATTCCGTCTTTTGATTTGGCTCGGAAAAGAACGATTTGTTTATTGAAATATTGGTTATTTCCCTAAAGTATGTCTTCGTAATTTATCAGTTGGAGTGACAAGTATGCAGTTTTACCTTTTTGTAATTATCATTACATTTTTTTGAGTAAGAAATGGATGTAGAAGGTAAAGGCGTGGATGATTCCACTTATTATTATTATTATTATTATTATTATTATTATTATTATTATTATTACTACTTGCTAAGGTATAGCCCTAATTGGAAAAGCAGGATGCTATAAGCCCAAGGGCTCCAACAGGGAAAATACCCAGGGGAGTAAAGAAAATTAGGAAATAAATAAACTGCAGGAGAATTAATTAATAATTAAAATACTTTAAGAAGAGTTACAACATTAAAATAAATCTTTCATATATGAACTTTTCTTTTGTACAACGGATTCACTACCTAGTATTAGAGGAATTTCTTAGAATTAATTAACAATTTAAATATTTTAAGAACAGTAACAACATTAAAATAAATGTATCGTCTATAAACTTGCCTCCTTTTGTACAACGATCAACCACAAAGTGTTAGAGAATTCTGATGTTTGGAAGAGAGGAGGCAAGTGAGTATGAACCTTCTTCTTGTTGGTGTGAGTTTATGTGTAATTGTTGGTGTTCCAGCGATTCGTCCCTTTATTTGGTTGTTTGTGCGGCTATTATGGCAGGAGAAATCCGAGAGAGAGAGAGAGAGAGAACGGCGGTGGTGCCGTTGGACCCGGGAAAGTTTTGGCCCTCATGAAGCGTGCAAAGTGACTGCAGATAAACCTCCCAAGTCCCAACACACACATCTTCCCGCGTAAAATTTTTTCCCGCGTAAAAATCTTTTTTGGTGACTCGGAAGCGCGGGAAAGACTCCATCACGACCTAACATCAATAACATTGACGCGCCATTTTTATCGTATGTTGGTAATCGATGCTTTAACCTATTTTTCTCCTTTTTTCGATGCGAGATTTTGCCTGAATTTCATTTTCGATTAGAAGGTCATTTTTTGTTTGATTCTGATGATATTTTAGATTTTGATTTTTGTGATACGTGAAGGTATTATCGCAAGTATTCCGAAAGTGCATCTCCAGAAACCTCTTGAGGACGAGGACTACAACCGCCTCGTTTCCTCCTCTTCCTTCCACGGTGTGAATCACTTCTCCTCCCTACCTCTCCCCTCCTCTTTCCTTGGCCGTGCTCTCCCCTTCCACAACATCCTGAGACCCCTCAATAGTCCTTCTATCCCCTCCCCTTCCCACATTTCCCATCGCCCCCCACGGCACCGTTTTAATCTTTACGCTTCAGTAGTTTTCCTCCCGCTCTCACACAACGATATATTTCCCTCTTTTTATTATCAGATGTTTGCTCGTATGACCAAATGTGAATCATATCTCATATTTTGAAAAATGTAATTGTGTCTTCGGCCCTTTTTTCCCTCGCTGTGTTTCTTCCGTTTGTTAAACGCTTTCTTTTTATATTTTATAACGTCAATAGGCGTAGGAGGATATATATATATATATATATATATATATATATATATATATATATATATATATATATATATATATACTATATTCGGGTATGTTTGTATATTATATATATACCTATTTATATGTAAGTATATATACACAAACTGTATATTTACAGTATACATATGTATATATATATATATATATATATATAGAGAGAGAGAGAGAGAGAGAGAGAGAGAGAGAGAGAGAGAGATGTATATACATATACAGTAAATAGGTATATAGATAATATACAAACATAACCGAATATATATATATATATATATATATATATATATATATATATATATATATATATATTTATATATATATATGCATGTTTGTGTATTTATAAAATCATGGACTATTTTAACACTTCTGTGTACTGTAATGCCGATGTCGTGTAGTCTCATAAGTCGTGAATGGCCTCACAGGCCCCAGCGCGAGACTATAAAGCCGAAATCCATAAATCCAATTAAATCTGTAATTAATTTTTGATGAAATGTTATCATATCTTTACTTAGAGCGTTGTAACTCATGTTAACTGCATCTTTCGTTTGTTTCTGGTCTGAGAAATAATGAATGATACATTACAACTCTCTCTCTCTCTCTCTCTCTCTCTCTCTCTCTCTCTCTCTCTCTCTCTCTCTCTCTCTCTCTCTCTCTCTCTCTCAGATAGATTTACCATTTTTATTTGCTGTAGGGAATTTCTTTGATTGAAATTGCCCCTTGGCTAGTACAGTAATAACGTGTTTGCCTAGCATTTGTATGGCAGCAGATCGATCCCCGCCCGGGGCTGTGAGTTTAAGCTGGTGAGCATCGATTCTGATGAAACTGGAAATGAAGTTAAACACCTTTAACCTTTAATCTTTAATCTTAGGTAAATGTTAATATCGGAAAAAAATATTTACAATATTATTTAGAAGACAATTCTATATTTCTTTTGAACTTGACCACAAATGCGGCTTTTTCTAGTCCACTGCAGGATAAAGGCCTCAGACATATCCTTATTTATGTGTGGGGTCTGGGCAGCTCATCACCACACTGGCCACTGCGGATTGGGGATGGTGGGAGAATTTAGCTAATATGATCGCTCCCAGCAAACCAACCTAGTATGGGTGACTCTGACTAGTACATCATTGCTGATCGTCTTCATATTCCCCGCCGTTATCTCTTCATTAAAGGATCGGTTGCCTGATGCGCCCTCTGAAAACTTTTCTCCATATCATCCTTCACCTTATCTCGCCATCTAATACTCTGCTGGGCGTGGTAGTACACAAACCCTTTCACCCCGTTAAGGTAGCCTCTCTTAGAAAGGGTTTTCGTACTCAGGTTATCAGAAATATAGAAATAATTTTCACTTACACAGAGAGATTGAAACTTAGTTTTAATATTATCTTTCCTTGGATGTCTCGGCATCAATGACCCATTGGTTTTGACGACCTATAAGTTCTAATCTGTCAAACCTTTACTGTCACTCATTTTAAGTTTTTACTAAGTTCCCCCCCCCCCCCTCCAAACTTCACTGTGGGTCTGAATGGCCTCCCAGGTCATTGCACTGGATCTTTATCCCAAATTTTATGTAGCAATTAAGATTTATTATCTGAATCCTAACTCTGTTCAATTTTATCTTCATCTGCCAAGTTCCTACTTCTTGGATTTTCACGTTAGTTTCTTGCTAGCAGATATAAGTTGTCTATTCATTTGTTTTCGTTAATTATAATTTTGTAATTTTAATATTGAGGGCAGGACAGAATTCGAAATGAAACTATAAGTGAGATTACTCGAGTGCCATATTTGGATAAGATCATGGTGAGGGGTAGATGAAGATAGTTTGGGCATGCTCTTTGCACTACCCAAGAGATATTTCATCACCAAACTTACAACTGGGCTGCACAAGGCACTAGAAGACTTGGAAGACCCAGGCCTACATGGCTGAGGATTATGAAACGTGAAGTAGGAGATGGCGAATGGAGAAGTATTGATTGAAAAGCTCAAGATAGAGGCGACTGGTGAAATCTAACCGAGACCCTTTGCGTCAATAGGCGTAGGAGATGAGGATTATGATGAAAATCGATGTTAATAATGAATAACCAGACGATTTGGAATAAAAGATAAAAAAGACTCGTGCTGATGTCAGATCTTTGCAAGTCGTACGTTAGTGTTTTCATTCTTCATCGACGTGCTTGAGAGCACTGTACGCCATTGGTCGTACCTACGGCCTTCCCTCGATAAATTCTGCCTGACTGGTTCCCCATTTGTACGTCTGGGGGATTTCACTAAATAAATTATTCAATTTCCTTGTAGTTTTCCGTTAGGTAATCGTTCTCTCCGCGTCCTGATGACATTTCCTTATTAAGTCATGCCCCTTCTTGGCAGCAATTAGCCGGTGGTTGTGGTGGCCTATTGGAAACATCCTTGCCTAGTGATCGCTGGACTGTACTTGAGTCCCGCTCAAGCTTGACAGTTTCTTATAGACTTTGTAACCTCACCATCCTTGTGACCTAAGGATGGAGGGTTTAGGGGAGCCCATAGGTCTACCTACTGAGTCATCAGTAGCCATTGCTAGGCCCTCCCTTGTCCTAGCTTGTGTGGAGAGGGGTCTTTCCGGCTGTTCATATGTATGTATGGTCAGTCTGTAGGGCATTGTCCCTGTCCCTGGCCTCTGCCATGAATGAGCTACCTGTAAATCTTAGGGAGTAAATTCTTTCCCATAGGGAGACTTTCCCCAACTTTTTCATTCCCATCCTTAGCTTAAGAAATTACTCCTTGCTACTTTGTTTAAAGGTTTCCTTTCTTGACTGCATACCAAGTCATTCTTCTCTCTAAGGTCTCCTTTAACACGATCCCCAGCTCTTTCTGTCATTCCCCGAGGAAGTCATTCCACGCCCCTCAGTCCTTCCCCATCGAAATCTTCTTACAGCCCCCCACCCTCCATTTTCCCCTCCCCCCATTTAATTTATGGCTTTGTCTGGGCGGGTCGTCAAAAGTTGCTTCGCCGACGGCAGAATGCAGCGGTAGCACAAAAATTCGGTAATGGTTTTCCAATTACAAAGCTTCTCATCAACTCGAGAGAGAGAGAGAGAGAGAGAGAGAGAGAGAGAGAGAGAGAGAGAGAGAGAGAGTTAAGAACTACTCTGTAATTGGGAAAGTTATGAAAATATTAGATGAATGTTGTACAGAGTAGTTTCTTTTTTCTTTTCTTTTTTCTTAGGATGGAAACTAAGATATTTGTGTATTTTTATTTACGTTCACATACGTGTGTGTGTATTATTATTAAACAAGCTACAACCCTAGTTGAAAAAGCAGGAGGCTATAAGCCCAAGGGCTTATATATCCCAGTGAAGAAAGGAAATAAGGTAATAATTAAACTGTATGAACAGTAATGAACAATTATTATAAATGTTTTAAGGTCAGCAACAACATTAAAATAACGTTTGTCATATATAAACTATGAAGAGTCATGTCATTATTTTCAGCACAAAATCCTTCGCTGCAAGTTTGAACTTCTAAAAGTTCCAGCGATTCAAGTGCCTGATTTGGAAGATCATTTCCACAACCTGGTTGAAAACTGGAATAAAACTTATAGAATACACTGTAGAATTGAGCCTTATGATGGAGAAGGCATGACTGTTAGAATCACTGCATATCTAGTATATGAGCAGGATGGTACTCTCTGGGAAGATCTGAATGCAGAGTATGGTCAGCGCTATGAATACCTTACACGACATGGATAAGGAAGTAACTGAATGACGGTGCCAAAGATAAAATGAAGTTGAAGACTAAGAAATTTAGATAATCCAAAGTCCTTATATATATATATATATATATATATATATATATATATATATATATATATATATGTAAGATGAATCGAAGTCTTCTTGCTGTCCTTTTCATCCTTAAAGTTAAATTGCTAGAAGCGAAAATCTTACCAGTTATATATATATATATATATATATATATATATATATATATATATATATGTGTGTGTGTGTGTGTATATGTATATATATATATATATATATATATATATATATATATATATATATATATATATCCTACGCCTATTGACACAAGGGGCCTCGGTTAGATTTCGCTAGTTGTCTGGATCTTGATCTTTTAAACGATACTTCTCCATTCGTCATCTCCTATTTCACGCTTCATAGACAGCCATGTAGACATGGGTCTTCCAACTCTTCTAGTGCCTTGTGGAGCCCAGATGAATGTTTGGTCAACAAATCTCTCTTGAGGAGTGAGAAGAGCATGACCAATCCATCTCCATCTACCCCTCACCTTGATCTCATACGCATATGGCACTCGAATATTCTCTCTTATAGTTTCATTTCTAATCCTGTCCTGTCATTTAACTCCCAATATTCTTCTCAGGGCTTTATTCTCAATTCTGCAAAATCTGTTGGATAATGTTTCTTTGTCATTCTATGATTCATGCCCATACAGTAACACCATTCTCACTAATCACACACACATATATATACCTGCACATATGAATATATATATATATATATATATATATATATATATATATATATATAATATGTGTGTGTAAATACATATATATACTGTATATATATATGTGTGTGTGTATATATATGCATATATATACATATATATATATATATATATATATATATATATGTGTGTGTGTGTGTGTGTGTGTGTGTATGTATGAGCGCGTATGTGTATCTTTTTATATAAATGGACGAAAAGCTTCTAAAAATATTTGTGTTACTGATATGGGTACGATAATTTTGACATTGGGTTCTCTATAGAATCAGTTGTCTGTGTTTAGTGAAATTATATTAATATTGGTAATTTTAAGAGTAAACAAATTGAAAAGAAAGGGAGAGGAAATGAACATTTTATATATCTTTGTTCAGAAACAGTAAAGAATCACGGAATTGAAATATTCAAGTCATTTTTACTAGTCATCAGATAGTAATTGTGTTGATAAGGGGAGAGAGAGAGAGAGAGAGAGAGAGAGAGAGAGAGAGAGAGAGAGAGAGAGAGAGAGAGAGACGTAAATTACTTTGGGCATCGAGGAAGTAATGAAAAAGATATATTGAAATATGCATCTGTATCTCAGAACGTGTGTAGAGTGGCCATCTATGTCCAACCACATAGGCCTACATTTTTTCCCTTTTTTCACCGTCCTTTTTCCCTTCTGATCACTTGACTTCGACAGCAGAGGACCTTCAGCAATGCATAAATCTTAGACCGCGCCCCGATAAAAGTCTCTCTGATCTCGGTTTTGGGGGAGACTTAGAGTGAAACAGGTATTTGTAAGTTTTATAATCCCGCTGGTGTGGGGAAAATTGGCCTCGAGGGACCTCTTATGCAAGAGATCTCTCGTATTTAAGAGGTGTTGGAGTGGGGGAAACCACCAGGGATATTACCCCATCCCTCTTTCCTCCCCCTTACTCCTGCTATCCCCATCCCTGACTCCTCCTATCCCAGAGGCTTTTGGGATAGATGGATGGACCAGGGACATCGCGAAGACCTGATGATGTGGCGGTGATATTTTTCTTTCAGGTGTCGTTGTCGATTTAAGAAGGCGTTAGTGGTGCTTCTCGGCTTCGTGCTCTGCATTTCTGTCGATTATACGCTTTTTATATATTTTTTTCTCTTTCTGGTAAGATTTTTTATGAGGAACATTAAAGGTAAATCATATCCGACCGGTTTTATGATGTCGTAAAAAATGAGCTGGTATCAGTACATTTAGAAATGGAAAAATTATTGTAATTAGAGTTCCGCTGATAAGAATCTAAATTTTGGTCCATATAGAGTTGAAATGTGTCTTTGGTATCAATTTAATATGGTCGCTTTATTGTTGTATATTTTTACAGGAAGGTTGACCAAAGTTTGTTCATCCCTGTACTTATACCGGCGACAATATATATATATATATATATATATATATATATATATATATATATATATATCTCCTACGCCAATTGACGCAAAGGGTCTCAGTTAGATTTCGCCAGTCGACTCTATCTTGAGCTTTTAATTCAATACTTCTCCATTAGCCCCTTCAGGCACTATAAGAGTTGGAATACCCAGGCCTACATGGCTGAGGGCTATGAAACATGCAGTAGATGTTGATTGATTGATTTGAGGTTTTCTGGCATGTCAGGATGCCAGAAAACCTCAAATCAGTCAATTGATCATCATCTCCTGCTACACGTTTCATAGTCCTCAGCCATGTAGGCCTGGGTCTTCCAACTATTCCAGCGCCTGAAGGGGCTAACTACTGCACTGTAATTGTGCAGTGGCTACTTTTCTCATGGTAACAGTAGAAGAGTCCTTTAGCTATGATAAGCACCCCTTCTAGAAGAAGGACACTCCAAAATCAAATCAAATCTTTGGTATGGCCATAGCTTCTGTACCATGATCTTCCACTGTCTTGGAATAAAGTTCTCTTGCTTGATGGTATACACAGGCACACTATTTTATCTGGTTCCTTATTTCTTTTTCTCACTTGGCTTATATCATCCTGCATTTCTGACGATGGTTGTAGCTTAGTTAGTTATATATATATATATATATATATATATATATATATATATATATATATATATATATATATATATATATATATATATATATATATATATCAACATAATATCGTGTTTAAATAGAAATAAATTTCTACCTCACACTTGGGATCGAACCCTATCCCCTTCTGTGTGTGTATATATATTTGTGCATGTGTATGTTTGTGTGTTTGCGCGCTCGTGTTTGTCTGTTTTATATATTGTTAGCAGTTAGGACGCCAAAGAGAAGAGATATTTATAAAAGAAAAATTATTCATGTCAGAAAATAAAAATAAGTTTCCACTTGCACTATGTTATTTATTAATATTTCATTCACCAAGAAATTAAGCTGCCTTTGATCTGTGCTTTTATTCATATCGCATAGATTGCTTTATATCTGACTTTCCGATAGTTATTATCATCTTCATCATCCTTATGACCATAGTGAAGACATTGATAACATCATCACTAGTATAAAAACAGTTAATAAAAAAATAATCTCCCTTTTAAAGTTTAAAGAATATTTTTCTTCGCCTAATAAGATTTCTTTTGTGTTGTGAGCCCACACGGGCCACTGCAAGGCGAGATAGGGGAGGAGGAAGTTGGGCAATACTTCAGAGAAAAGTTGTTTGCCATCTGAAATGGCCTCTAAAACGCGGCCTCGTTCCTTCCGTCCCGTGTAGTTTGCTTATTCAGCGTCCAGTGTTCAGACAAAGCCCATTTTAACCATTTTCTTTTAACCTAGTCTTACTGTGTGTTCAAATTTTCTCAGCATTTATTACTTTTAAGGTATTTTTTCCTCTTTATCTAGGAAATACTAAGTTTCAAAATATGATTGGCTCATCATTCAGGCTTGAGGAATTTTGTTTTAAATTTATGTTGCGATATAATCTGTTGTGCTTGGTTATATGTGTCTTTACTAGATTGACAGTAAAACTTCTTTAATATTTTAAAAACAAAAATGATATTTTGGCGGGTGGGAGGGATAGAGTTGATGTGGTTGTCGATATTATTCATCGGTTTGTATTGCATTAGGCCAGGTTGTATAGATTTAAAGATATCTAAAATTCTTTTGTGTTGTTTAATGAGATGTTTAATTACTGGGTAACCCTATTTTAGTTTAATTTTAAAGACCTTAATATCTATTCTATAAAGCTATATATGCTGTAATCTCACCGTTATTTTAGACCATTATTCTTTTTATTATTAGTGCGATGGTGTTTTTCGAAGTTTCGATGCAAGTTCATTGTATTAAATTAGTGTGATATTTATAAAATTTTACTATGTTACGCCATATAGGATTAACTGAACGGGTTTTTATGCTATATTTCCTCGTACAATCCCTCCAAAAGTATCTGTCTGATGTCACTTGATCTTCCCTTAAAATAAAAGAAGAACTTTAGCTAGTGTTAGAATGCCCCAAAGGTCAGACGAATTAATGACTGCCAGTTGAAAAAGACGGGTGTCCAGAATGGACGCAGAAGAAGAGAAAATGGCGAGAAGAAGAGATGGACCGCCAAGATAAGCGGCGGCGGGGTGGTCACGTGACTCGTCTTATCTTATCTTAACATGCGTTTGGAGAAGTTGCTTCAGCATCTCTTCTTTGCTCCTCCTCGCCCTCCCCCTCCTCCTCCCTTCCATACACCCCTCCCCTGTTCTTTTTACTCTCCTTTTTTCTTTGGATTTTCTTCTCAATCTTCTTGGTATTCTTCATCTTCAATTTAACTCCTCCCTTCTCTCACCTTTTCATTTTTTCACTTATCTACCCTTACGTTCATTTTCTTCATTTTCCCCTTGTATTTTACTGTCACTTATCCAATTCTTTCTTTCTTTGTCCCCCTTCACTTGTTTCTTCGTCTTTCACTCTCTCGTTCTTTTTTCGACTTTTACTACTTCTTCTTCTTTTTCTTCGTCTTCTTCTTCTTCTTCGCTGAGGTTGCCTACAGAACACCCTCCTGAGTGTTCCGCAGCCGAAGGGTCCCAGTTCCGCCTTGGGAGCATAGGGTCGGCTGTAAACGGTGGTTTTTAAAGCCTGCCTTCGAGGTGTATCTCTTTCTCGATTTTGATCAAAACACATTTGTTAATTCTGATCAATTTTCCTTTTCTTTGTCGTGTGTTAATGCGCGTGTTCTGCTTGTAAATGCTTCAGATAAAAGCACTTTTTTCTGTTTAGTGGTGTGTACACGCACACACATATCTCTGTATACATATACATACATACATACATACATACATATATATATATATATATATATATATATATATATATATATAAATATATATATATATATATATATATATATATATATATATATATATATATATATTCTCATCCATTGCTCCCATGAGAGGACTTCGAAGTCAGGAACTGTGCAAATATTCAGGACTTGCTTTTCATTCAAGGTATCGCGACCACTATATTTTTTGAGTGTTGGCCTGGTTCAGTGTTTGAGCTCTTCTCTCGCAATAGCAGGGTTTGTAGCTTGCTACTGTCTTTACCTCACCAGTCAACCCAAATGTCAATTGGATGATAGTGTTAGCTGACAATATTCGACAAGATGCAGAAGCAAAATTACACTGCACAATTGTTGCATAGCACACCACCTAGTATATAAGCCTTTCGATTACATTGGAATAACAATATGGTTTCGACTTTTATGTACCTTATGCTACTATGTCGATCCATCTGTACATGGTGTAAAAATTTGAAAATATCAGCTGGTAATTGAAGATGGGCCAGAGAGGAACTGTCCATCCTATTGAGCTATTTTCTTTGGCCAAAGTGCATTTTTCTACAAGGCATGTTCCCCTTCGACTCACGCTTGTCTGCATTTTGTTCTAGTTTTGAATTTGAACTTAACTTTTCCCTTTGCTTGGATGCATATCATTTTTATATCAATCCTGCTAGCATTTCTGATACCATTATTAATTTTAAAATTGTATTTAAGTGATAAAAACGAAGGCAAGATTATATGTCTATTATATATTTTAAAACTTAAGAAAACACAAACGGAGAATTTTCTCACTTTTCTTTGGAACGAAGAGTCGTCTCAAGATATCTTGTATTTTTGTATGAGGTTTTATGAGTGTGGCTTAAGAATACATCGACGTTCAAGATACAAGCCTTCTCTTATCGTGTAGCATTTTTATTTCCTTTTCTATTGTTTGATTAAGATTTAAGTGAATAATATTTCCTTTACTCATGCATTGTCTTATTTCTGAAACATTGATTTTATATTTATTTGAAAATCTCTTGCTATTAGAATTGAAAGAGTATGGAACTTCATGATGGATTAATTACAGTTTCATGACAAAGAACCAGGTTTGGATACGATTTTTTTTTTTTAATTAGTATGTGTGAACTCTACGGGATACTCCCACCACGTTTAACTTGTGCACTATAGGCAATCTAAGAGCGAAACGGCGACTTTGAATTATAGATCTGGAACGGTGAAGATATAAGATACTATTTTATTAATAGATATCATCTATTGGTTTATGACAGCAATAATATAGATTATTATTAAAGGAGATAGTAATACAGTAGATAGAGAACAGAGAAGATATAAGAATTGATTAATAAGGGATGATAGTTATACAGTAGATGTAAAATAGTAAAGATTTAAGAAGATATTATTGGGAGAGGATATATATATATATATATATATATATATATATATATATATATATATATATGTATATATATATTATTTTTGAAATATAAGGGTGAATCACCAATCGATAATAGTTAAGATACAAGAATGTATCAATGGAAAATATTTACAAATAATATTTCATAATACAGTTTTCCTGGATATATTCATTGGATAATCTGTTGATATTATTGGCCAAGTCGCAAATTGTTTTGAACGCACACACGTAGCCAACTTATTGTGTTTTTTTCCACAACAGTTTAATAG
>NC_090763.1:20216941-20239441 GCF_036898095.1 Palaemon carinicauda | reverse complement strand
TGACGATGATATATATATATATATATATATATATATATATATATATATATATATATATATATATATATATATATATATATATATATATACAGGAGCTGGGCCTGATAGTTCCTCATCTACAACATAAACAAATAATATAATTATACCCACTGACAAATTGCATATATCGATAAATGTATATGTATATATACAGTATATATATATATATATATATATATATATATATATATATATATATATATATATATATATATATATATATATATATATAGCGTGTATATTTATGGTCAGCTACAACCCTTTCCACTTGAAGGAATTGGATCTATAAGTGCTACCTTTAAAACATCAAGCAATCACATTTAATGAGGTTTCTACCTGACCCACGTCGGTCATTTCTTAGTGGGCACCTATCAAAGAACAGATTAAACCTCATGTTATATTAAGGAACTTAACTCGTGAAGAGAAGAGGGAGATAGAATGTTATTCTCTTTAACGGAAAATATTACACTACTTGTCCTGATAAGGATATTTTTGGTAAAATATATTTATATGCCTTTTAAGAAATAGGATCTAGAGGGAATGTATTTCAAATGCAATATAATAATTATCAGGTGAATCTTTAATCTTTTACTAGTCACAGTTTATAACAATATTTGTTAGAATATATTTATAGGCTAAGAAATTGGATTTTAAAAATTGTGGTAGATTTAATGCCTTGTTCAACTAGGCGCCTTAGGTTATATTATATACTTCCCCCATGTACTTTTTTCTAACTTCTACTTTCCTTGTCTTTTGTTTTGTAAACGTTCCATTAAAAAAAAATTAAAAAAATTAAAATATATTCCTAAAAGAAATGTATATACAAATTAATCAATCTTCGGAGGCAAGAGGTATGAATCACACATCCTTCAAAATCCCATACTGACATTCAACCTCCCAGACAACAATGAGGCTAAGAAAGAATCAAATAAATTAGGTAAAGAGCTAGAGTAGCGCGTAGTTAGATCATATTTGGAATTCAGAAAGCAAATGATCCAAAAGCGTACTCATCTTTGCAAATTATGAAAGACTTCTTCCATTTGTAGATGAAACACTTTCATATCAATTAAAGTTTTGGATAAAACTTTTTATATCTATTATATCTTAAAGAATTTTTTTTTTAAACAAATTACAATTTGGCATAAACTTTTTTTTTTTTTACAATAATTAGATTTCTGGCCTTAGACTTAATTGTTTACGAAAATAAATGCTTTTCGGTAAAAGGTTTTTTAATCAATGAGTTATATCTTAACGAGTTAATTTTCTAAGTAAAACCCACCTTTTCATACGATCACGTTTTTTTTATAATACCGTTTTTATACGAATTATAATCCCAAGAGTACAGGGGCACTCGGTGGAGCACAAACCTTCGCCGTGGCAGCTTGACCTTTTGCCTCAACCTTGACCTTGATCTTTGACCTTAACATGTAATAATTGGCGTGGATTTTTATACACTAAAACATGAACCAAGTTTGAGGTCTCTGTGACAACGATGTCCAAACTTATAGCTGATTATGTGAATTGGCCATTTTGCTTGGCCGTGACCGTCCAAAATTTAAATATTTCTAGCTTTTTACATAACAGGTAATCCCTGCAAGTTTCATTACGATTAAAATTGTGGCCCGGAAGCTGTTCACAAACAAACACAAAAAGGGGCGATAACATAACCTCCTTCCAACTTCGTTGGCGGAGGTAATCAGAGTCCCGGTTAAGTCTCATATGATCTTTCAAATATAGTAAATAAAATTTCACCCGACAAGAATCATTACATAAGTAGAAGATATTATTTTTCCAATTCTATAAAATGTGTTTTTCATTTAAAAGCAAACAATACACCAAGCAATGGTATCACTGTCTGTCGCTTGCACCAGTCCACTAATATTTCTTGCAAGTTATGATAAGGCCTTTTTTTTAATCTCTTGAAGCATTTGAGATAAAATCGCAACTGACCTAATTTTCAGTGTTTCCTAATTTCCTTTCATAAGAACATAGAGCTACCTATAAAATAATCATATATATTATTAATAAATAATTATAGTGTTCATGGTATCTCAAATAAGAACCACAAGGAAATAAACGCACACGAAGTTCCATACAAGAATAATACAATTGTAGGCAAACCCACGGCATATACATGAATGAAAAATCACACAGCTACAAAACACATGCAGAAATAAAATATCCTAATGAAGAAGTACTTTTAATTTCACGGCCCTTACACAAACCACATACAACTGGCTGTCTATCTTGTTTTTATTATGCATTTCTGACTATTACTACTGCTGCATATAACTCGATTTTGGTGATATTCTCCCCAAAACCCCTTTTTCTTCTGAGATCGCCATTTTTATTGCACAGACATTAAGCTAAGGCAACGGCTTATGACACAATGTACTTATATAGGGCTATAACTTATGCATAGTCCTCAATGGCATAGGGACAGTGCAGTGTATGGCGCACAAAACGAAATAAAGCAGGTGAAAAACACTGTTAACGTGAATAAAAACCTGCCTGAAAAAAAAAAAAAAAAAACTTTACCAGCACACACTCACTGGATAGTATCCATACCTGACCAAAATCTCGGACCGGGGTAATAAAACTCACAGGGCCAAACTTGAGCGATGGGACAGCGAACAGAGCACAGGATTACACAATCATTTTGCTGTGAGATATTTCGGTAGATACACAGCAAAAACCAATTAAGAAGTACAGTTTCACTATGTTACACGAAGAGTACAAATACATATCTCATACACATAACCTGCGGTGGGAGGACTTGGCGAATCAAGAGATATGACCAGAGGTCATTGGTTACGAGAAACTGGAGTAATCAGCTAGGAATTTACGGCTTAAGTCATGCGAATTGCCACAGAGAGAGAGAGAGAGAGAGAGAGAGAGAGAGAGAGAGAGAGAGAGAGAGAGAGAGAGAGAGAGTTAGTTTCAAGGTTTGGGTTTGGGTCAGCAAGAAGGCGTGGTTGTTACCCCCGCCCTTCCCGAGTTCCCTGCCACACATCCGATGCCTTAAACTATATGGAAATTGTCTTCGCCTTGTCTCTTGGGTCAAAGACTGCCTACTCAGCACCGGACTCCACCGGTAAATGACTCCAGCGGACACTCCCTTCGAGCCCCTTCCCCCGGACCACTACCTTACTAGAGGACGGGAGGGGGGCTACCTTCCCCTCCCACATCAATACCCTTTCACCAATCCACCCCGAAGGAGTCTTTAGCCATACCTTGAGCCATGTCCCAAGGCCCCTTCCCCCACCCATCCTAAAGGACCCCTTATCTAACAGGAGCCTCCATCACCCCCTAACCTATAAAGGACATGTCCCCCATCCTATTCCTTCCCCTTACAGACTTCCTTGTGTATTTGGAAATCAACGAGACGGAATAAAGTTGGGCCGGGGATTTACACCAACTAAATTTCCATGCGTCCTTTATGAGACATAAGAAAATAAAATAGAAAAAAAAGAAAAAAATGCGATAGTTTATCCTCTCGAAGCTCCACGATTTCCTCGTCGAACAGATGCTCCCGTAATGAAGAATAAATTTTATTCTGCTTCCATTCTAATATTTATCACTTTGGGTAACACCATTTACACAAACACTCTCTCCCTTTTGTAATAAAGAGCTTTCTTTCTCTCTCTCCCTCTCTCTCTCTCTCTCTCTCTCTCTCTCTCTCTCTCTCCCCCTTATGTAATAAAGAGCAAGTGTCTGTAAGTATATTTATATATATATATATATATATATATATATATATATATATATATATATATATATATATATATATATACTGTATATATATATATATATATATATATATATATATATATATATATATATATATATATTAGTCACGCGCAGCTCTCCCCCGTGGGGGGAGGGGGGTAATCATACCCTGTTGAGAGGGGGCATGTGAGTGCATATCTAAATGTTTAGCCATCCTTTTTGACGGGTCACATACACCAGTGCCTTATATATATATATATATATATATATATATATATATATATATATATATGTATATATACATATATATATATATATACATATATATATATATATATATATATATATATATATATTATATATATATATATATATATATATATATATAAACGCGGTTTCTGCGGGAAACATTCATAAAAAATAAAACGACACAAATTTCTATAAAATATAGACAACAAACCTTAGCGGATAACCAGCAATTTACCAGAGTAAAAAAAAAAATAGGAAATCATATAATTCATACCCTAATCGCATAAATTTGTGTGTGTGCGCGCGCGTGCTTGTAGGTTATTGGGAAATCAGTTTTATGACTTTTTAATAGCGAAAAATGCTAATATTAACAACTCTAACTTCACATACCAATTTAAAGTAATGAAAAACGAAGGTGAATGCTTTCCATCTAGTAGCCTATGGCAAGTAGCCTACTGATTTTCCAAAATGACATGCTCTCTCTCTCTCTCTCTCTCTCTCTCTCTCTCTCTCTCTCTCTCTCTCTCTCTCTCTCTCTCTCTCTCTCTCTCTCATTGCATATATACAAGCAATACCTCTATATACGCACAAACACACAATTGTGTATATATATATATATATATATATATATATATATATATATATATATATAATATATTTGTGTATATATATATATATATATATATATATATATATATATATATATATATATAATGTAAAACAAAAAGTTCAAACTTGCAGCAGATGCTTTTATGTTGAGTAGGCTGACATAAGCCCCCTTTTAAAAGTTTATATATTAAAGATCTGTTTTAATGTTACTTTCCTTAAATTCAATTGTTTATTACTTCTCATATAGTTTATCCATTTCCTTAATTCCTTTCTTCATTGGGCTATTTTTCCCTGTTGGAGCCCTTGGACTTATAGCATCCTGATTATCAAATACTGTTGTACCTATTAATAATAATAATAATAATAATAATAATAATAATGATAATATTAATATTAATAATAATGATATTAATAATATTACTAATCATAACAATACTAATAATAATAATGATATCAATAATAATAATAGTTATAAAAATAATAATAACAATAACAGCAATAATAATAATAATAATAACAATATATTTGCTTGAAATGCTGTTTTAAGGCATCTCATGAAGTTGATTATATCCTTATAAGGAGGCTTAATCAGAATAGGGTGAAGCATTTATTTACATGATCATCTCATTATAATAAATTTCAAGATCAAACTGAAAAAAAAAATATTTCTTAGGAGAAAGAAGTAGGCCTATTAAGCGATTTTTTTTTCTTATTGATATTATATACGATAAAAAATCAAGACTGCCTGTTTAATGTATTATTGTCTAATTGTTCATCTACACGGGAAAATTGCAGATGAAGCACGAGAAATTGCTTTAGACATTTGTCTCATTTAGGGATATTGAATTTAATCCAGATTCAGTGTCGGTATTTGATGAGATTATGTAACTGAAACATGGAAAGTGAATGAAACACCTGGAAATACACTCAGTTCTGTAAACTCTGTAACCTAAGAAAAATCTTTCACATACATTTATATTTATTTATATATATATATATATATATATATATATATATATATATATATATATATATATATATATATACATATATATAATATATATATATACATATATATAATATATATATATATATATATATTCATTTATTTATAAATAAATCTATATACTGTATATATAAATTTAATATGCATATATAAATATATATAATATATAAATTTTACATAAGAGATTAGAATATAGTTAAAAAGTTTCATTAACATATCTTGAAGTAGTAAAACAAAGGTTCTCTTTTGTTACGAATGATAAACATTGGATATTTGTAATTAAGAAAAACTTTCGTTTCACAATCAAATAAGATGAGAGAAAAATTTCTACTCGTACATGACGAAAACTTCAAGGACCGGAAATCATTGCACAAAACTCTTGCTGACGAGATGAAACTTGATGGAATAGCTTTACCACTTGACGTCCCTTATCAATTTTCAAATAATTTCATGTTTTTTAATTAGATATTCAAATAGAAAATTTATTTCAATACAAAAGAAAAATAGATTGCAAAGTATAAATAGGAAATATATGATATTTATAAAATTGAAATATTATAAATAAACTAAGAATTTATTGATGACACTGAAATTGTAAAGAAAGTGAGGACTTAATGAACCTATAAATAATATTTAATATATATATATATATATATATATATATATATATATATATATATTGTAAACTGAAAATTACATATTATTTATACTTCTAGATAAGAAATGAACTGAGATTCTTTTGTTGTTTCAAGTTTCCTCTGACAAGGTTATATCACTTTCATAAAAAACGACTCCGAGAGAGAGAGAGAGAGAGAGAGAGAGAGAGAGAGAGAGAGAGAGAGAGAGATTCATAAAAAAATACTAGATTAGAAGAGGACGAGTGAATAAAAACGATAACTAGAACGGCCCTTGGTAGAACGCATACCTTTGCCTATATCATATTGTATATCACAAGATAGATTGAATTATGCTCATTTTGGCACTATTTTCATGCAAATCGGATAAAATTCGACACCGATATAGCTATCAAGCAAGCAAGCAAGCAAGCACGCACGCAAGCAAGCAATCAAGCAAGCAAGACAGCAAGCAAGCAAAAAAAAAAAAAAAAAAAAAAAAAGAGAGAGAGAGAGAGAGAGGCCTTTTACCTTTTCGTGACCTTGACCTTTGCCCAAATCCTCCCAAATTCTGATGAAAATTTTCTTGGATCATTGCCAATCATCCCACCAAGTTTCATGACATTCCGTCAAATAGTTTTTGAGTTATGCGAATCAGAAACAAACATACAAACATAAATAAATACAAGCCTATCAAAGCATAACCTTCGCAACGAACTTGACAAAGGTAATAAATACTCAAGAATTCCTTTGAAGGGAACGCGTTAATGACGTCATGCGCAGAAGGGGCCAAAATCATAGTGTTATCCAGTAGACTTTGTATATGTTCATCTTGAGAACAGTGCCCTAAAGTCCCAGGCCACCTTTCCGCCTAGCTAAAACCTGGGACGGCCAGGCAATGACTACTCACCTTCCTTATTCAGAGCCGTGTATCTAACTCATGCTTACTCACCAGTACAATGAGGTAGCATAAACTACTGGAAATGGTTTGGATTGAGAAGGGAGAGGGATGGATTTGAACTCCTGATCCACTTACTGCGAGTTAATTTATGTTATAAATAGGAGTACCACAACCGCTCATGTTGCTTTTTTAATATGAGACTAAAGTCTGCCTGACACTTGCGCGCATTTTTGCCACGCACTGGCACGCATTGATGCGCGCCAGTGCGTGCCACCTTGTGGCACGCACTGGTGTTTTTCCCGCACTGTTCACGACCAGTTCACTCCAGTTCGCGCATCGTTCACGCGACGTTCACGCGATGGCACGAATTGGCACGCGTAGTTCACGAGAAGTTCACGACACGTTCACGCGAGTTCACTCATCATTCCGCATCGTTTCCGCATCGTTCACGCCAGTTCACGCCAGTTCACGAATTGGCCACTCCATATAAAAACGGGGCTTCTCCAACCCGAGGACATTCTTGGATTGGCTTCGGAAGAGACAACAATGCTTTCTGTCAGAGACACCATTGCATTGAGGAGAAGAAACGTATCTTTTTCGTTTGTGTTTTTTGTTGCCCTTTATTTTTGTTTCAATAAGAAAGCATTTGATTTACATATAAATAGCAGACATAAAATATGTACAAGTATTAAGAAAGCATTTTATTTTAACATTAAAAGCAGCAAACATGAAAAGTTTTTAGGCTGTTGATTTTAAGGTAATAGAGAAAAAAGTGTTGAAATAAGAAATCATTTTATTTTTACATAAAACAGCAAACAGAAAAAATTTGTTTTGCTCTTCATTTTAAGGTAATAAAGAAGAATAAGTATGTTGATGAAATAAAACATCATTTTATTTTTACATTCAAACAGCAAACTTAAAAATTTCTTGGGTTTATTTTTCAGTTCATTTTTATTTAAAACAAAAGTTTTGGCTCTTGATTGGTAATAGAGGAAAATAAGTGTGTGCATGAAATAAGACATCATTTTATTTTCACATTCAAACAGCAAATATAAACAATTATTAGGTTTATATTTTTCTTTCCTTTTCATTAATTTTTTTTCGTTTCCTTTTTGTTTCTCTTCATTATAAAGTTATAGAAATAGTTTGAAATAAGACATCATTTTATTTTTACATTCAAACAGCAAATATAAAAATTTATTAAGTTTATTTTTCTTTCCTTTTCATTAATTTTTTCGTTCCCTTTTTGTTTCTCTTCATTATAAAGTTATAGAAATAGTTTGAAATAAGACATCATTTTATTTTTACATTCAAACAGCAAATATAAAAATTTATTAAGTTTATTTTTCTTTCCTTTTCATTAATTTTTTCGTTTCCTTTTTGTTTCTCTTCATTATAAAGTTATAAAAATAGCTTGAAATAAGATATAATTTTTTTTTCACATTAAAACAGCAAATATAAAAATTTATTAGGTTTATTTTTCTTTCCTTTTCATTAATTTTTTCGTTTCCTTTTTGTTTCTCTTCATTATAAAGTTATAGAAATAGTTTGAAATAAGATATAATTTTTTTTCACATTAAAACAGCAAATATAAAAATTTATTAGGTTTATTTTTCTTTCCTTTTCATTAATTTTTTCGTTTCCTTTTTGTTTCTCTTCATTATAAAGTTATAGAAATAGTTTGAAATAAGATATCATTTTTTTTTCACATTAAAACAGCAAATATAAAAATTTATTAGGTTTATTTTTCTTTCCTTTACATTAATTTTTCGTTTCCTTTTTGTTTCTCTTCATTATAAAGTTCACGCCAGTTCCCGCATCGTTCTTCTTTATTACCTTAAAATGAAGAGCAAAACAAATTTTTTCTGTTTGCTGTTTGAATGTAAAACTAAAATGATGTTTTATTTCATCAACATACTTATTCTTCTTTATTACCTTAAAATGAAGAGCAAAACAAATTTTTTCTGTTTGCTGTTTTAATGTAAAAATAAAATGATTTCTTATTTCAACACACTTTTTTTCTCTATTACCTTAAAATCAACAGCCTAAAAACTTTTCATGTTTGCTGCTTTTAATGTTAAAATAAAATGCTTTCTTAATACTTGTACATATTTTATGTCTGCTATTTATATGTAAATCAAATGCTTTCTTATTGAAACAAAAATAAAGGGCAACAATAAACACAAACAAAAAAGATACGTTTCTTCTCCTCAATGCAACGGTGTCTCTGACAGAAAGCATTGTTGTCTCTTCTGAAGCCAATCCAAGAATGTCCTCGGGTTGGAGAAGCCCCGTTTTTAAATGGAGTGGCCAATTCGTGAACTGGCGTGAACGATGCGTGAACGATGCGGAAAGATGAGTGAACGTGTCCTGAACTTCTCGTGAACTAGGCGTGCCAATTCGTGCCATGGCGTGAACATCGCGTGAACTTGTCGTGAACGATGCGCGAACTGGAGTGAACTGGTCGTGAACAGTGCGGGAAAAACCCCAGTGCGTGCCAGAAAGTGGCACGCACTGGCACGCATCAATGCGTGCCAGTGCATGGCAAAAATGCGCGCAAGTGTCAGGTAGGCTTAACTTGTACCGCACGTGTTTCATACACGCTTGCAGACAGTAACGGTTTTGATTTTTTATTTTATCACTCGCTCTTCCCTGCACTGTTAATAGACCTACTTGTTATCATGCTGGCACAAGCTTTACATGTTTAAATTTTTGTGACGTTCTTGCTCGCAAATCGCACTTTATAAACTCAATGATTGTTTAATAAAGTTAGTTGCACTCACCTCGCCTATCAGTTTACACCTAACTGCTTGCTCGCACAAACTATTAGGCCGATGAACTAGGTAACTAGCTCAAACAATCCGTAAAAGTAAAAGTACATTTCACTATGTTCCCAGTATACACAAAAAGTTTGTAATCAATTATACACACAAATTTCTAATTGAACTGCCATTTGTTCTTTAGATTTTAATCAAGATTACCGATAAAAGAAATGAAGATTACAGAACAGAAGCTGAATATTCGAATGCAAGTCTTGCCACAGTCATGAAGCGAAAAGCCAAACTCTTCCTACACAATAATTGCAATGATAACATCCCTTAAATGGCCAATAGTCAATTCTTTTTAGTGAGGCAGATTTGCACCGACTCGCAGAGGTGCCCTTTTAGCTCAGAAAAGCTTCCTAATTGCTGATTGGTTGGACAAGATAATTCTAACCACTCACAGAGCAGGAAACTATTCCGAGCTAAAAGGGCACCGCTGCGAGTCGGTGCAAATGCGCATCATTAAAAAAATTGAGTATAGTATTATGGTACCCAAAAATGGGAAAAACTGAAAGAATTAAAAGGTAGGAACCGACTTACAAGGAACTTAAAATATAAAATATATTAAAAAAAAAAGCTCCTCTAATGGCAATCAGAGAGCTGTTTCTTTTCCTATTCTATTCAAACTTTGCACTTTTCTCCTTACTTCCTTCTTCATCAATACCATAAATAATACCTTAGAGGGGTTACAGCTAGATAATGAGATCAGAATTTTCCTTCTATTGGCTTTGCATAAAGAAAATTAAAACAAATATTCAGCCGAGGTCTATGTGACCAAAGGCCCTGAAAATTAATGGCGATTGTATTCCAAAAAAAATTCTTTTCATTCGGGCATGGGATAAAAAGATAACTCCTCTCTCTCTCTCTCTCTCTCTCTCTCTCTCTCTCTCTCTCTCTCTCTCTCTCTCTCTCTCTCTCTCTCTCATGAGTCAGTTCAAGAGTATGGAATATCATTCAAAACAGCATAAATATGCCTTGGTAAAGAGAGAGAGAGAGAGAGAGAGAGAGAGAGAGAGAGAGGGAGAGAGAGAGAGAGAGAGAGAGAGAGAGAGAGAGAGAGAGAGAGAGAGAATATATCTGGACTTTCATTATGTAGCTGAGGATCCCAATTTCTATGTAAAAGCCTTAAAGAGGAACATCCAATTATCCGTAAGGTGCCCAGACTCAAAAATATGTTAAGCGAAAGCACCATATGTATTGAAAAATTAAAGGTTGTAGGAAATGTGGAACATACACACACACACACACACACACACACATATATATATATATATATATATATATGTAAATATACATATATATATATATGTAAATATACATATATATATATATATATATATATATATATATATGTAAATATACATATATATATATATATATATATATATATATATATATATATATACATATATATATATGTATATATATACATACATACATATATATACACATATATATGCATATATACATATATATAAATATTTACATATATATATATAATGTGTGTGTATGTATATGTATGTATATATATATATATATATATATATATATATATATATATATATATATATATATATATATATATATATATATATATATATATATATATATATATATAATCATTCGTTACTAGTTACTAAAGGACAGACCCCTCAGATATGTACTTCCACTCCAGTACGTTTATGCTCTTTAAATGCCAGACTATACCCGAAAATGTTCTTAGCTTGCCAATTCATAGTCTCCTCTTCCTTCCCCTACTTGGTTTGCAATCTCTAAGGACTTATTCTGTTAATCTTCTTGTTCTTCTATTATCTGTCATTCTAATTATATGTCCTATCCACGTCCATTTCATTTTCTTACTTCGTGTTAGAAGATCCTCTACTAGTTGTAACTAGCTTATGTTCTAAGACTTGAGTAAGGTCCCCTGTTTCTGATGCATAAGTCAATACTTGTATTACCATCTAATTAAATACTTTTCTTTTGTAGAGAGAATTATATTTTACTTTCATAATCTTATTTCACTTACCAAAAGCTCTCCACCCTATGCTTATCAATTTAATCTCTGTTTCATGTCCTGGGAAACATATACTGTCTGCCCCAAGTACTATATTAATTAACAATCTCTAGAGGTTCGTCAATAGCCATCATCTGTTTCCTCTATATTTTCATTGAACATTATTTTGTCTTGGGTTTTACTCATATACTCGTGTGTGTGTGTGTGTGTGTATATATATATATATATATATATATATATATATGTGTGTGTGTATATATATATATATATATATATATATATATATATATATAATATATATATATATATAAATAAATTTGGTATAAGAAAAACTAAAAGATCGTCAACACCTTTGACATCGCAAACTACAAAAGGTAAGGCAGATTGATTTCCCTTTATAAGATTCCCTGATAGCCTTTAAAAGGGACTAACTACGTAGATTATGCAACACGATTTACATTTTCTAAATTGAGTAGAATCTACATCTCTTTCAAAATCAGAGGACTCTCGTGAGTATATTAACCTTAAACCAAGTGTTAGCATACAAATAGAAATGTAGTTTTGTAATTTTATTAAAAAGAAGCACTATCTATATATAAAATTGTGCCAACCTTAACATATACAACACTGTGAGGATAGTCTAAATACTGGATATAAATGATAAAATCTACACAAAACATTATTTGTGAACAAGAAATCCTAAAATATGTTCACACAAAAGATAAAGAATATTTAAGCTAGAGTAAAGAGTATGGAAGAAATTTACCTCAAAATGTAAATCACAAATCATGTGTGTATATATATATATATATATATATATATATATATATATATATATATATATATATATATATATCACACATACATGCATACATATATGTGAGTGTGAGAATGTAAATAAGGGTAATGACAAAGATACACTTTTATTTGATTTGCGTAACATGTCACAATGAAGAATGGTCTTATAACGTGGTTTTTCATCAAAGGGGGGAAGATACTTTTTCAATTATGTAACGATTCATACTTTTCCTTATCTATAAGCCAAAGGAGGGGGCGGTAATCCCCCATTCATAACATGTAACACTGAAAAGGTTTCATGTAACATTAACCTTTGTAAATGGATATAAATTGTATCATTTAAGGAGATAGAATTTTTCCCATATATCAATTTACTGGTCTCAAAAAAAAAAGGGGGGGGGGGGTACTTCACTTGGTGATGTATGTACTTTTTCCCTTACGAAGAGAGTACGTACCCAAACAACGCTTACCACGAATGGAGAAGAGTATTTTCATATGTTCAACACGGTGAATTTCAAATATTACGCTAATAAGAAATATTCTTGTGTATAGTGTAATTGAAAGAAATTACTATGAAAATATAACGTAAAATAATAAATATCACTTAATACTAAGAAAAAATATACCTTTATATCAATAAAATTGTGGTTAAGCCACGCTTTACACTACTCTTACTAATAAAAAAGTTGATAAGCTATTCCCTACCATGGTCAGCTAGACAACTGCCCTCAGTCTTCGTTCAACCATGTTTCCTATCATCTAAAAAAATCATATGCTGTTTACCATGACATGATGCAACTCAGCACAAAGTGATGTAGTTATGCAACGCCTTCTGTTCAATCAATGTTTCACATCAAACCTTCTACAGGAAATCTGCAAAATCCCAAAGCGTTCCTACAGTTTACATGAACACTTGAAATAAGAGGAAACTCGATAAATAATACGCATAAGAAAATGGCGATAATCGGTAAGCAAAAACTTGAAAATTAAAATATAAAAGAATGAGAGATATGCATGAATACACTAGTAACTAATTCTACATTAAAAACAACATTTCTGTTCGAACTAAGGAACGTAATTAGGGTCAACAGTGAAGATTACAAAGGAAATCGGTACGAAATGCAATAGAGACTTGAAATAAAATACTAATAAAAGAGAGTGTTGGATACAGGAGTGATCATCTAAACATAACAGTGGCTGAATATTTTTCAAGAGGTGCGAGAGAAGGAGGTAAGGTGGTGGCGAGTGCTTCGTGGCCGAGAGGGAAGCCTCCAAAAATACATGAAAAGCCCACCCCCAAGGGGTCGTAAGTCTCGGGGGGCTATATCCGTCTTGCGACTCTACCTCTGTAGAGAGAGAGAGAGAGAGAGAGAGAGAGAGAGAGAGAGAGAGAGAGAGAGAGAGAGAGAGAGAGAGATATTTACGGATCCCTCCTCGGGAGCAAAACTTCACAAGCGGGAGGCTGCGAAAGAGAAGTCGCTGATGGCCAAATTAAGAAAGCCTGGCGGTGTTGCATATGTATCTTGCGTGGCTCATGTAACCTTATATATATGTTTAAACAAATGGAGAATTAACAGGAAGGAAACTACTGTGAATATATAATTTTAAACATGGATAATTAACAGGAAGGAAACTACCATGTACATAATCTTAAACAAATGGAGAATTAACAGGAAGGAAACTACTGTGAATATATAAGTTTAAACAAATGGATAATTAAACAGAAGGAAACTACTGTGATTATATAATTTCAAACATGGATAATTAACAGGAAGGAAACTACCATGTATACATAATCTTAAACAAATGGAGAATTAACAGGAAGGAAACTACTGTGTATACATAATCTTAAACAAATGGAAAATTAACAGGAAGGAAACTACCAAGTATACATAATCTTAAACAAATGGAAAATTAACAGGAAGGAAACTACCATGTATACATAATCTTAAACAAATGGAAAATTAACAGGAAGGGAACTACTCTATATATAATTTTAAACAAACGGATAATTAACAGTTTGATATCAACCGGGCGTTGCAACAAGATAGAAATATGACGACAAACATTAAGAATTGTTACAATATATAATATTCAACATGATCATAATCATTGACCCTACCTCGTACGACGCAAATGGTGAAATTCGACCCTAGACAAAAACTCTAATAAACAACTCATACTTAGGAAAATATAATCCTTATGGAAGCTATCTTTTTTAACACAAGCTTTCTTCATCTTTCTGAAGAGGACTAAATCTTTCAGAAAGGCGTTCTTCATATTTCTGAAGAAAATAGCTATCTATCTCCAAGGAGAGAGATCTCTCTATCTCTACAAGCCTATATTGTTTTTTTTTTATTATTCGAATTTCATAACAAATATCTAATTTCTAATATAGTTCCTTTTTTTAAATTTAAATCAGTTTTAAAAGATTCTTGAATATATGAAGAAAAGTATTATAAGAAAAATCCCTTATTTAGTTATCACAATTCTTTGCATACTGAAAAAGTTTCGTCATTATACAACGTCTTGTTACGAACATACCCTTCTGAAATGGTTCTGAACCTAATCCCTGTACAATAGTCCATTTCTTTAAAATGTTTTTTTTTCTTCTAATACAGTATACAAGAACTGCCAAACATTGGTTCTCTCTATACAATCGTTTTAATCCAAAAGGGAATCCTCTTGGCTGAAAGAGTCCAGAAGCCCACATCAGTCCTCTTATTGCAATTTTTACCTTCTCAATCTTACCTTTGGGCAAGGGACTGGTCTGACATAAGGCTGGTTTAATGTGAAATAACATTAACTGACATTTAAAACCTTCAATTAAAAATCCAATGCTCAAATCAATTGATAAAATATGAGTATCGTACCATCTTCGTTTCTCGATAAGATTTTTGATTGATTGCTGTATGCTGAAAACTCCAAATATAATAAATAATCAAAATTTTCAATCCACAACACTTGATAAGCATCACATCTTTCAACACAAAAACCTAATAAAAAAAATTCATTTCCTTAACATACCACTGATATTGGTATTCGTGAATCAAAGATCCCAGTGTAAACCATTATTTCATTATAAAGAACTATGACTAAAATCACTAACTATTTGAATACAAAAAGGACAAAATAGCATAACAAACAATATTTACAATTTTAATACATCTTATCCGTCAACTGAGATTTTGTAAACTAAGAGTAAAAAAAATTAAAGGTAGAAAATTAAAAAAGCCAGTATTGACATTAAGATTTCACTGCATAAAACTTCTACAAATAGGCCTTGGCAGTATGCAAAACGTTTATTTAGGTACAACAATAGTTGCCATGACAAAAGATCAAAGAGACAACGTTTCAAGACGTTTCAGAGAAAAGAAAGACTACCAGAAAGAAATACGCTAACTCTAACAATGTGTAAGTCTTCAAGAATATATTTGACAACACTGAAGTCATATAATCCAACTTCTGTAAACACTTTATTATAAACAAATAAACAAAGCCACAAGAATTCAGCAACTGCACGAATATAAAGTACTGACTGTCAAAAAACTAACACAATTCTAACATCATAATTTCTTACAACTTACTTCGATAATGGCACTTTCCTCAATATGTGCAAAACAAATGGGACTAGGACTATACAACAAACTATATACGCTAATGTCAATATAATCAGTAACAAGTCATAACTAATCATATGTGTCACTAAAACTTTCTCACGCAATCAAAAATATTATTTTAATGACGCCAGAACAATGGGTTAGATTTTGACACATTGTACAATCTATATATAAAAAACGAACACGAGGGCATGTCTGGCTACACATTGGGACCAGACAATCAAAAACCAACCAAATGGCCAGACTAAAAAGTCATTGCTAATGCAATGTATTAGTGATCGTTTTCATCATTTACAATTAACATATACTTTTCTAAAACAAGAGATAAGGCCACTGAGCTAACTTAACTATTTCACAGAACCAAAACACCCATTAGATTTATGAATTCGATTTTGAGGACATAACAAATGTATGCAATTAGTTTTTAAAACTCTCAAATCGACCAAAAATATATATAAATACCAGAGATATTGAAGATCACTTCAAAGAGCATATTTCTAAGGGTTAAACCACATTTAGATAATTCTTAATTTCAAAGTCACTATTGTTTACACAAACAAAAACAAAAAAACTAAAAGTACACAATCATCCGCACCAAACTGTGTACGTTTTGACCAGGAGTCCTTAGAGACCCGGCGAGAAAGTGCCACGATCTGACCTGGGCACCGAAATCAACTGAATGAAAACAAACAGGTTCCCTGCGCAAAAAGGGCACGACCTTCCAGCATGGACGCCAAAAACATAGAAAGAAAGAGAGAGAGAGGGGGAGAGAGGATGAGGGTCGAATGGTGAGGGCAGAGGCCAAAAAACATTTACACACACACAACTGGCCGTTGGCACCTCCGCAAGGCACCAGTTGGCACCCTGGCCTCTGGCATCGCCCTTTACGAGAAACCCTACACACCATACTAGGAACTTGGCACTCAGTGACCTTATCAACTTGGCATCCTCAAGACCTTAAACAGAAGTTGGCATCTAAAACTCCATATGAAGGAAGCCAGACGACCTTGACAATATGGGGGAGAGTGAGAGGACAGGGAGGGGCCTGATGGGGACATGGGCAGGGGCTAGGGAATAAAGGGGGTAGTGGGTAAGTGTGGTCAAATAACGATAAGACTCAATTGAGAATGGGAGCTTGGAGGACGAGGAGAAAAAGGAAAGTAGGATAAGGCCGAGGAGGAGGAGGAGGAGGAGGATGGTGGGGGGAATACGGCTATAAAAGGAAAGAAGAAGGATGATAAAGATACCGGAAGTGCAAAAGGAGAGAGGCATCTGCTGCCTTTAATGACCAGATACCGATAGTGTTTATAGGGTGCACTTTTGGATTTTTAGACCACGGGGTACCTGCGGTATTTCAGTCATTTAAAACTCTAAAAATAGATTCAGTTTTGGCAAGTATACATCGCTGTGTAAAAAAAAAATCGAATTCTTTAGTTAATTTGTAAGTTTCTCCGTCATAAAAACCTATGTGTGTTTTAAATTAGAAGATTCTTGCATAAAAGTATTTTCTATGTTAACGATGGTTAGTATTCCACATAATTTCTTTAGCTTTCATTTAGGCTACATTTCAGGAGAAATTCTTTCAATTCTCTTTGTTTAAAACAACGTTGATAACTGAAACTGACATAATTACAAATATATTGAAATGCAAAACATAAAAATACAACCTCAAAATTTTAGTAAAGAGAGACACGAACAAATTCACCTAAAAAAACATAAACAGACACAAAGCAGTTCTGCACGAGAACCAAGAAAACGTCTACCTGACCAGGTATTTTGCAAAACCAATAATAATAAAAAAAAGACAGATGTTGTCTTCACGTTTGTGATACGGCAGACTCGCCTCCTGTCAACAACAAGAAATGGATGCCAAGTTATCCCGGTAACAAGGAGAGGAAGGAAGTGGCTGCGTCTCTCCTGGCACCTCCAACGTGGACCTCTTTGATTTTTGGACAGGGGCAGCAAAAACGCAAAATCTGACGCCCATGCCAACAGATTCCGTGGCATCTCTCTCTCTCTCTCTCTCTCTCTCTCTCTCTCTCTCTCTCAATGTTTTTGTCGTGGTTTCCGCTGGGTCATATTGTGGTCAATAAATTAAATAAACTTAATTAATAGGCCTTATGCCAGAAAGTGTTCGAACTCGTATATGGAGTTGATATGAGATACGAAGAAATGTATATAATAAAATGTAGTCTCAAAGGACTGTCTTTCATTTACTTCTGTCATGGTAATAAAGGCTTCTTTACTTTAGAAGTGTTCAAAATATAAATGTAGAAAGAAAAAAAAAACTAAATATATACAGGGGAAATTCCTATGCCGATATTTGTGAAAAATATATGTTCTCAATCTGGTCAGTTAACATGCATCATTTAAAGAGCAAAATCATCGTCGTCTTCATCTTCATCATCATCAACATCACCATCATTATTAACATTATTATTATTATTATTATTATTATTATTATTATTATTATTATTATTATTATAAACATTTATGCTGGTACGAACACTGATGGTTGCGTTTGGTAATTTCGTAAATTACTAATGAAATTTAATTTGGCAATACGTGCCTCACAGAATTAGCGTAAATAAACGGGGACGACATTTATTCAGTCAATAAGAAATATGAATATCTATTACACACTGAAAAAAAAATACAAAAATCGTTAAATTCAAAAGCTTACTAAAACCATAGTACGACGCGCAAGTTTAAAGAAAAGTTTATTTTTCCTATAAAAGAAATTCCTTTATTAAAATGTAAATGTCATCACTTTAACGACAGCTGAAAAGGATTTATTTTCATTAGTGCATGTTACTCATTTTGCAATGAGTAAGCATTCTCGTGCTAATGAGTTGTTGCAGTGTCATGCAATTTAGTATGTAAGTGAGAAATTAATCTTGCGCTTTCAGTGTTTGATAATAGAGTGACAAAAATTATAATTAATCTTTATTCATCATAATAAAGACTAAAGTTTCCTAATATAATTTACTATGATATTCCTTCAATTATTGCAAATCCTCTTACATGAATTACAGTAAATTGAAAATTTAATTTCACCCTAAAAAAAACAAAAGAAAAAGAACTCTTTCAATTGAAAGATTATACACCAAACCTCAAATCAATCAATCAATCAATCCTTACAATGTCGTCATTAAATTCCAAAGTAAACTATTATAAAGAAATTATTAAAAACATTAAATTAGTTAACTATGAATCATATTAGATTGCATGTTCGTAATGATGCTAATACGATTGCCAGTGTCAATATTTATAAAAGTTATTAATGCATACTATTATCATATTACCGCTAATAACATTAATTTTGTTACACTGCAATTAAATAAAGACACAGATACCAATACTGATGAATAATACCAATATTCACATCAATTAAAATAACGATGATGACTATGATTAAACTTCTGAATAAATTTCTGAATGAGATTTCAATTTCATTCACTCTTCCGATCCGATGCCAGATCTAGGAGAACAGACGTACGCCAAAGAACATCCGAAACAACCACCCCCCCCCCCCATCTACATAACATAACACATGCCAATTGGCTGTTGGTTAACAAACACTGTTCTTCCTACCTCCTAAACTTCCCCTCAACCCCCCCCCCTCATTCCCCTCACCCTAGTGCCCAAAACACGACGGCCTTCTCCAACCCTATCGGACTGGGGATCCTCCCTAAACCAATTGGGCCAAAAAGTGGCACTCTACCATTAACCGAAGGAGAAGTCAATGACCACTATACTCACCATCACCTCTCCCTCCCTCTCCCTTTCTGTGTGTGTGTGTGTTTCACTCTCCAAGGATGATTTAATCCAGCTAAAGTCTTGGCACTCCTGAGTCCTGGCAAAAGGGGTGACATCACGGCCAACTTGGCACCCTGGGTCCTTATGGGGAATCTGGCAGAAGTGCCATTCCTCCTGACCCTGTTACCACCCACTCCTGGCAACGCTTGTCAAGGTTATGCCTCCATCAGCAAGGGGGTCATTAAAAAAACCGGAATCAGGAGAAGAAATAAATAAAATCAAAGAACGCGGCAAAACAAAATAGATTTCTTGGGCAGCAATCCTCGAAAGCACAGTAAGAACTAATCTTTGCATTGTCCATATACTTTGTATAATCAATCACTTGCAATTCTAGGTGTCATTCTCGAAATAATTCCACTTTCATCAAAAATATCCAGTTATATCTTCCCCAACTGTGCCAAAAATTGATCGATCGAGAAATGCTTTCGCGACTTTTTGGGACCTGTCACTCCTGAGGAAAGACTGAGAAAGCTTTGTATTAATTAATCTATTCAATGAATGTTTGAACATTGTTTCTCTGCTTGGGCTTTAGCAGACTGGGTTTCATTAAACTTTTAATTTTCAATATCACCATCAGTATCGGGCACCGTTATTTGATCAGTTAATTATGCATGCAATAAATGTTTCAATAACAATTATAACTTTTTATAATCAGAACTTCCAACATTTTACAATCTACTACATATTCCTAAATTTGCAACGAATTCTTCTTATCATTTCAAGTGAGGTTCAGCGCCGCAATATTAAGCTTAGAATTACTTTCCTATCTCTCCCCAAAATCTGGATGAATGAATTTTGGGAATTTGGACAATATGACCCAACAATGAAGTCTCAAAGACTATTCAGCGCCGAAATACAACGGTTAAACTATAAAGCAAAAGTTAAATGCACCTTAAAAAGTTCAATCGTAGAGCATATGCTTTTTCTTATTGAACAATCTCGAATAGATTTGATTAAAAAATCAATATTCTTTATAGAAATTTTCTAATGTTTGACCATTTTCCTATTACGTTTATTTCTTTACTTCTACATTCCTTTCTCCGCACTGGCTTGTAGCACCTTGTATTTCCAGCAAGGCTTTCACCTCAGGTTTGTTCATAACTATTAAAAAATAAAAATAAAAAAAATCATCGTCATCATCTACGCCTACTGTCACAAAGGGTTCGGTCTTGAGCTTTTAAATAAAAAATAAAAAATGAAAAAATAAAATAAAAATTATAGGGTAGTGGCAACTTGGTGGATAACGTTTCTGAGTCACGGATCGTAGCTTCAAAAAAAAGTTTCGCTGCTCACAACCTCACCATCCCTGTGAACTCGGGATGCGGGTTACGGGAAGCCTATATGTTTACCTGCCGAGTCATTAGTAGCCATTGTCAAGAAGTGTGAAAAGGTGAAGGTGGGCTGGGGCGTTGATTATGTGTATATGGTCAGTTTCTAGGACATTGTCTTGTCACCTGTCTCTATCGCTTATGAGCGACTTTTAAACAATAACAATCAAAGGTTACATAATGGAAAAACAAATCATAAATGTGTATATATATATAATATATATATATATATATATATATATATATATGCATGTATGTATGTATATATATGTATATATATAAATATGTATGTCTGTATGTGGCCAAGTGGTTTAGTCACTGTCTCTACAAGTTTGCCGGACCAGCCGGTCACAAGCTCTTGTCTTTGTGTGATTTCGCCTGGAGCTTTGATCTCGAGGTCGTTAAGAGAATCCAGACCTTAATGTAGTAAAAATATATATGGCTTATTTGAATATGAATGTATGTATGTATATATATATATATATATATATATATATATATATATATATAATATATATATATATATATATATATATATATATATATATATATACGCGTAATAATACAAAAGTAATTTCAAATGATACAAGACCAAAATTTATTCATAATTACATAAAATGGCAATAACAGTGCATTTTTTTTTTTTCAAATAAGCCAACAAAAAATTCAAAAAGAATCTTTCAACAAAATGTTAGAATTTGAACAACAGATATCGACTAACACCTCTACCTTCACAAGAAAATAAATAAAAGGTCACAGGTTTACTAGACAGGTGACAAAAGCAGATGACCTATATCACGAATCTAGTAGGCCTCGAAGCAAGCCTGATTCCAAACTTCCACAGTTGGATGCTAAGCTGCTCGTGTGTGTGTGTGTGTGTGTGTGTGTGTGTGTGTGTGTGTGTGTGTGTGTGTGTGTGTGTAGTTGTTAGGTTGACAAGAGTCGTCATCAC
>NC_090763.1:20209441-20211941 GCF_036898095.1 Palaemon carinicauda | reverse complement strand
TCTGATTCAGAAGTTATAGAGTTATTTAAATAGCCCAAGCGCTTACATTTTCACTGTCTCCCTGTTCAGTCTAAGTCTTAAAAGTAAGAAGCTCATTCCAGACATACATACTAAGTAGCCCCTGGACAATAACTGACCAGAAATTTTCAATTTAGTTGGAAAGGCTAAATACCAAGGAAGAGACCAGTCCAGATATAGATAATGACGCCGATAATGGCTATATATGGCGAATACTAAGAACAAAGATATAGAAGTAAAAAAAAAAAAAAAAAAAAAAAAAAAAGGGGGGGAGCTACAATTAAAACTAGAGAGACACTCAACAGAGCGTGAACTTCCGCCACGGCAGCTTATTTCTCAACCTTTTGATCAACCTATACCTTTGGCCTGGGACTTTCAAAATTGAATCACTTCCACGGCTCAACATAACAATTAATCCCTGGAAGTTTCACTACCCCATGAGTAAAATTGTGACAAGGAAGTTGTTCACACACAAACAAACAAACAAACTAGGGCGAAAACATAACTTCCTCCTATATTCGTTGGCGGAGATAAAATTCATATAACGAGAAAGCATACATTAACCATAACTGAAATCAATGTTGAAAATGACTGAAATTTAATAAATATATGTTTCCTAAATAGAAAGCAAATGCGGAATTTGATTATATTTTGGGAAATATTTCTATACAATTTCAATCATTTGGAAATTCTTGTCATAAACATGAAAAAATGTGTATGAATAAGTTTAAAAGAATGAGTCATTTAATCGTTGGAATTCTGAGTGAAAAGTGATCGATTACAGACAAATTCTATTACTGTGTGATGAGAGAGAGAGAGAGAGAGAGAGAGAGAGAGAGAGATATGCTCAATATTTAGAATGACAATTATATAGTCACGAGACACATTTGGTACACGAATTAGAACTAGTGCGCATTTCTAGAGAGAGAGAGAGAGAGAGAGAGAGAGAGAGAGAGAGATCGGGGTAATATTAAGCTGAATTACTTTTAAATCAAGTATAAGTTATAAAGTTTGATGAGAGAGAGAGAGAGAGAGAGAGAGAGAGAGAGAGAGAGACGGGGTAATATTAAGCTGAATTCCTTTTAAATCAAGTATAAGTTATAAATTTTGATGAGAGAGAGAGAGAGAGAGAGAGAGAGAGAGAGAGAGAGATTCTATCCTACCTAAAGTAATCAGGACAAGCAGTAGATATCCCAAGTGCAACGTACTCGTGACGAGCATAAAGTAAATGCCCTTGCTGGAAGAAAGTGTTTGATTTTATTCTCATCATGACGCAGTGAGTTTATAAAGCAACCAGATAAGACTGAAAACAAGACTGAAAGATGCTTGTAATTGGCTTATGGTCTGTGCTGAAGTCTGCGTGGGTCTGCATGACGAGTCATATTCCGAAAACGAACAGGATGATAAGAAACAGATAGCAGTTTATGTAGGAAAGAGAAGTTTAGACTAATAAGCAAATTTTCACTGTAATATACTTCGCAGTACTTCAACATTACATATATCTACACAGATTCTATTGGTTCTCATAAGAATAGAAAATTTGAAAGAGATGTTCAGACTACTTACGATATTTTTGCTGTAATATAATTGTAAAGAACTTCTACATTACTAATATCTACGCAGATTCTATTGGTTCCCATAACAATAGACAATTAGTAACAAAGACGATAATTTTCCACAGAAAAAAATAAAAATTCGTTAATATTCCAAAAACTAATTATGAAAAATTAAAAGGAAATACTTTAAATATAATCTCTTGACTTGCAAAATACTATAAGTTTTATAATAACATAAAACAATTTATGAATGATTGCACGAATCAAAAATCCATACAGTTTCATTTGATAATAGAATTCGAAAAAATTACCAAACGCCCCCACCCACCCACCCAAAAAAAAACGAAAAAAAAAAAATCTCATGTTAATGGCGGTTACGACTCTCATATAAACATTCAATCCGTCGAAACTAAATAACCAAAAACTTAAAATACAAACATTTAAATAACAAATAAATGTAAACTACGAAATATACCAGTCTTTTTTTTTATATTGTTTATTTTCACACGATTAAATTCTTTTCATTCATTATCAAGAAAACTAATTGGCATGCTGTAAACTATATCACTATTTGTTGTCTTTTTTTTTTCTTTTTTTTTAAATACTGATCATTCTCCGCTTACAGTGAAAACTAGATCCACATGTCAAAAAGCGATATAGGTAAGTTAGCGGTTAAAACGTTAATTGAACAAACCAATCTAATCATAACTGGTTAGAATACAAACACTGAAAAATTCCTTGTGTAACAAATCAATAAAATCGAAATAATGTTTTTTTTAATATTTTATTTTAATTTTTTATTACTTCTTATATTGTTTATTCATTTCCTTGTTTCCTTTCCTCACTGCGCGTTTTTTTCCCTGTTGGAGCCCTTGGGCTTATAACATCTTGCTTTTCCAACTAGGGTTGTAGCTTGGCTAGTAATA
>NC_090763.1:20201941-20204441 GCF_036898095.1 Palaemon carinicauda | reverse complement strand
TTCTACTATTGGCTTGTATGTACAGTATATGTGCGTGTATAAAATTTATAAATATATATATATACATATATATATATAATATATATATGTGTATATATATGTATATGTGTGTATATATATATATATATATATATATATATATATATATATATATATATATATATCAAATGTTATTAATATTATTATTGCTCCCACTGGCAAAGCTACAACCCTGGTTGGAAAAGTAGAATGCTACAAGCCCAAAGGCTTCAACAGGGAAAGTAGCCCAGTGAGAAATGGAAATAAGGGAACAACCAACAAACTACGCATAAATAATGAATAAAAATATCAAATATTTCAAGGTAAGCAACAAGGTTAAAATAGGTCAGTCATATATAAACTAAAAAACCAAACTTATGTCAACTTGCTTAACAAAGAAGCATTTACAAAAAGTTAGTACTTCTGAAATTCCAATGATTCAGTTGTCCGATTAGGAATATCATTCTACAATGTCACAGCTGGAATAAAACTTTTAGAATACTACGTAGTATTGCTCTTAATGATGGAGAAGTCGTGTCTGTTGGAATTAACTGCATATCTAGTAGTGCGTGCAGGACGGTACAATCTGGGAAGATCTGAGACCTATGTAACATGCTTATTAAGCTAACTGAACAAAGGTACCATAGATTAATATCCAGATCAGGAATAAGAAGTCTTCTTTTTACATTACTATTATATGGCATTTATCTTTTCATATTTTGACATTTTTTATCAACTTATTTTACTATGGTCTGGGTTTTGATGTGTTCTTAGCTTCCTGCATACTTATCGTTTTTAGGAGCTTGCTTTCATATGAAATTTAATACACTAAATATTTATATCCAACAAATTAAAATGAGTCAGCATGTGAACCCCAGTCAGGTAGACAGTATTCAAAACAAAACAGAATGAATTAATTAAAAAATAATAACCTTCTCAATAAACTTATTTTTTGCAACTGAAGAGGAAATAGACCGAATGTGTTTCTCAATTTCTTCTTCAAAAGGAAATTTGCAATAAAAATCACACCTAGAATTCTAAATGACTCGTGCATAGTTAAGAAGACGTAGTCACTGCAAAGATCTCGATGTTTAGAGCCAATGTCCTCGACCTACTTACAATCATACTTCGAGTTCTGTTAGGATTCAACTTTACGCGCCATAATTTGCACCATGCACTAACTTTAGTTAGTTTTCTCATAAGGAATTCTGCAATGAAAAGTACACACACATATATACATACATATATATATATATATATATATATATATATATATATATATATATATATACATATATATATATATATATATATATATATATATATATATATATATATATATATATATATATATATATTTTGACTGTGTTTTCTGGTGCAAAAAAAAAAAAAAAAAAAAAAAACACACACACACACACACACACCCACAAAATGAGGGCAATGTGTAAACTGTGACTGGTTTCGCCGTGTATCTTTTCAAGATAACTTGAAGAATGACACAGTGGTATAAATTTTACCATATATATCCGAGGGGTAAGAGTACAAACGAACTTTTAAAAATTTGGGAAGGAAAACCATAACTGTAAACAACTTGCATGGTAATAAAGACAGATTCCATAAGAAACGAAGGTCTTCTTGGAATAATAGTCGAGTTACTCACGTCCTCCAACTTTACAGCTTTTAATTTTAAATTCTAATACCTCGTTTTTACTTTCTCAAGCATCATCATCATCAGCCGTTACTAGGCCACTGCAAATCAAAGGCCTCAGACATGCCTTTCTACTCGGAAATGCAGTTTATACCATAAATTTTCTTACTTCGTCAATTTACGTCAAATCTATTATCAATCCAGTGACAACTGAGGATATTTCATTGAAAATAACAGAAAAAAAAATCTCTGGACATGGACTTTACCTAAAAGGAAGCTCAATTCCAATTGCAAAGGGTTGAAATTTGCCTCTGAAAAGCGAAGATATCATGTCACTTATTTCGCTCTAACCTTTAATCCCCGGTCGCTTGTAAAGTCGGCATCAAGATTATCATTCTTCTCTATGGAGAGAAATGAAAGGAGGGTTAAGGAAATATGGCTTTCATATTCTTCAAGAGTTAAGCATTTGTAGCTGGACTATAGTAACTATTTTATTCTTTTCAAAATAAACAAGACCGGGAAAAAGTCATGAACACAGATGCCGGGTTCATACAGCCCACAAGCTGAACCCCGATTTAGGTTCAGGGTAATGCCTTGGAAGAAACAATAATTGTTATATCCATTTCTAAGAGAAAACTAAAACCCTTAACGTACGCCAACGCTACAGAGATGGATTAACAGCTAAGGCGTTTACGCCTTACCCCAAAACAAGTCAGAAGTCATTTCCAAGAATAGGAACGAGTATTCTGACCATCTCCCTCCAGTATGAATCTTCAAACACCTGTCTCTCTTTATCGAAAGGAAGAAAGATCTCAAAGGCGTGTCCTGTATGAC
>NC_090763.1:20181941-20194441 GCF_036898095.1 Palaemon carinicauda | reverse complement strand
TAGAATAAATTTAGTCAAATATATGTATGTATATACAAATATGTATATATAAATATATATATATATATATATATATATATATATATATATATATATATATATATACATACATATATATATATATATATATATATATATATATACTGTATATATATACAGTATATATACATTATATATATACATATATATATATATATATATATATATATATAATGTATATACAAAGTACAAGGTTTATATATACATATATAGTCGGGAACCTTCACTCAGTTCTCTATTATTCAAAAAATCTGCCGCATCACCTCACAATTACTGAATGTTAAATAAAAATACAAATAGCTGGTTATGTCGGACAAGTTCCCGAGGCTTCTGTTTTGTGCGTCGTCATCTCGGAACTCGTGTTTTCCAACGTCACTTACAAGAACATAATCATTTACCCTTCAACCGAGACCGGCCGTTTCATAAAACATCTTGAGCGAGAAATCGGCTCGATGTATTTGCTAAAAGATGGCGGTAGAATCTTTCCGAAAAACAAGATCGGAAAAAATCAAGGAGTGATTGTCTTCACTACAGAAAGTTGTAAAAGAGGCACACTGAGATACGGGGCGCCAATAATATTTATAGGTATGGCGGTGTGTATAGCATATATGTGCATGTAAAAACACAACGTAGATACAAGACAAATACATGAAATTAATATATCTATGAACAAATACTGTAAAACATTTAACATTATTTTCTATAAGTGCCGAGATAATTTCACTGTTTACTGTATATTACAAAAGTTATCAAACTGTTTCATTAGGAAATATTATATACGAACAAATTCTAAACTGAATAAAAAGAAAAGCAAACCCTATGAAATATAGGAAGATTTAGATATCAGTGACGAAAAAGAAATTGTGTGTGTGTGTGTGTGGATATTATTCTTTTACCTGTTTGGTAAACTGCCGTTACATGCCAAAGGATAAGTTTTAAGACAGTGAAGAGAAAGAACGATTGTGCTACAACATCGTAAATGGGTGTGTTCTTTAAAAGCGCCAAAGAACTTGAAGTTGGAAACTTGGAAACTTTAATATCTGGTCGGGCGATAAAAGGACGATGACCCCTGTTAAGAGAAAACAGTAAGTTGAAGGTCACTACAGAAATATCTTCATATTTTTCATATAAAATAAAGGAGAATTATCAAAGCACAACGTGAAACGGGTAACCTACGAGATAAGCAAACATGGTGGTAGTTTAATTAAATGGATGAACACTTATAAGAACTGATAACATTTTTATTTGATACATACACACAAAAAATATCTATGGTTAAACACCTGAATGATATCATCCAAATCAGCATCAAAATAACCACGTTCACACTAACAAAAAAAAGTAAACATTAAAGTTAAAACTTGAAAAGACCTTTGAGAGTGCAGACCTCCACCACGCCAGTTTATTTCTCGAAACCAACTTGCCTTTTCCAGAATCAATTTAAGACCGTAGGTGTATTTCAAGTCTGTGTGACAACCATGCGCGAACTTGGGGTTAAGGTTAGGGTTAATTCAGTTGAACTTTTGCTCGACCTTGATCTTTGACCTTTGGACTTTCAAAATTGAATCACTTCCACGTCTCAATATAAAAATTGATCCCTGAAAGTTTCACTACTCTATGAGTAAAATTATGGCCAGGAAGTTGTTCACAAACAAACAGACAAACAAGTAAAAACATAACCTTCTCCCAACTTCGTTGGCGGAGGTAAAAATGATCAAGACATTTACGCGAACGATACCAGGAGAGAGAGAGAGAGAGAGAGAGAGAGAGAGAGAGAGAGAGAGAGAGAGAGAGAGAGAGATCGCAACCTCCTAATCACCAAAGTCATAAACATTGGTTAAATTAGCCATAAAGTTAGTCATAAGTCATAGCCCCCGCAAAGGGGGGGGGGGGGGGGGGGTTAGGAAGCGAAATCACAACCCCCTCCCCCCAAAGTAATGTTCGTCCGATGAATTATGATGATAATGCCCCACATCACCACCAGGATAATGGCATTCAGGAAGACTTGAATAATAATCAAAATAATAATAATCATATGAGTATAACTCTTAGATGCTTTTATTATATCTAATTATAACATTAAAAACTTGACCAACAATTATCATAAACAAAACAATAATTCATTAAAAGAATAATGATAATAATAAACCCTTTTTGAGTGGGGATACCTTAACGTGGTTAAAGGTTTGAGTATCGCCGTAATCAGCAAACCAGAACTAGTCAGTGCCACCCATAATAGGTTGGTTTCCTTTGAGCGATTAGACTAATGTCTCCCACCATCACCAATCCGCACGGGCCTGCGCGGTGACGAAAACTGGCCAAACCCCAGGCATTAATTGACATGTCTGGGACCTTTGTCTTGCAGTGGACTAAAAACTGCAACATTTGTTGTGGTGAATAACAATTCGAATATAACTGTTATAGAAAAAGATATCAATATTCATAACCAAAATCAAGTGATACTAACAATAAAAGGATACCAACATTTATTACCAAAATCAATTGATAATAACAATAACATTCACGGAAAATTGAAAGTGAATTAGATTAATTCCAATCGATGGCGGACGTTATATAGAGAAACAATTTAGAACAAGCAACTATAACAAATTAGAACAAACAACTATAACGATGCCAATTACGACTATGAATAATCGCAACTATAGAATATTACATTAAAAAACAGGTGCAAACAAACAAGTTGAAAGCAACTGCATTCAGCATGATATGCCGAGCAAGCTACTGATGCTGCGATGGTGGCAGACGTAGGAATCAATCACCCTCACCTCCACTTAGCGTGGGATAGAGTTGCCATATGAAGTGAACAAAAAATTTGTTTTACTGCAATACAATGCAATAAAAAAAACCTTCACACACAAACCAAATGGATGTGAGTAACTCTATACTTCATCTTTATAAACATATTAACAAATAGTCGTAAACTGAAACTTATGTAACCAACAACTCCCTTTACTAGCTTTAAAACGTAGATTGTGTAATGAACATGCTGGCCGAGAACTATGGAAAGAGATTAATTACCTTCCTCATCCAGGCACATATAGGTAAAATGTACTTCACAGTAAGCCTATATAACCACGTTCTTGATTAATTGGTTAAATTAGGCCTATACATAAAGCGTCACAACACTACCTAAAGAAGCAAAGCAAGTTTTTATAGGGAATAAGAGCAAACCTAACCCGAGGGCAAGATGTAACAGGAAAATTTGCCAACCAGATCAAAACTGCTAAATCTGTGATTAATCACGCTAAAGTTCGTTTAATAATACCATGTAAGATAGAGTTTAACATGTAACTAATAGATATCTATCTATTTTCTTATATAATTCACAGGTACTAGGTGGGAGGAAGGGAAGACCTAGAACGGATTGGAAAGGTTTAAATTAGTTCTTAAATCTGCACAGGTCAGATATGAGTGGCGCAGTTTATGTAAGGGTATTTGACAAGCTGTTGATGATTTTTGTATATATGAGGCAGCTAATGTGGACTACGCAGGAGATAGGGCCATGATTTAGTGGTCATGGTATGTGGTAATATGTATGTATGTATGTATGTATGTATATATATATATATATATATAATATATATATATATATATATATATATATATATATATATATTATATAATATATATACAAAACTACTTATCGTACAGTACTTTGCATCGGGGTAGAGGGGGGAGGCCTAAAGACTCCCTACCTTACTAGGAAGGACTTTAATAAACGTAATAAAAGTACAGCATTTCCCGAATCGTATAACAAGATATACAGAGTTATATATTATGGTCTGTATGTAACACTGCCACCTAAAACCTCCCCCCCACGCCCCCCCCCCCATTTAAAAATAAAAAGAGACTGCGTCATGGAATATGGCCACGTCAGCAACACATTTAAAAGAAAAAAAAATGATTCCTTTTTAAACGCAGTGATGGGATGCTTTCCATTTTGTTAACTTTATCACGTCACAATTGGGCAGATAACCATTTAACACAGAGCTGCAGTCCGCCACAGGAAAAGATGGAGCCATCACCCACGAAATCAATGTTTGGTGGCCTAGTTGGGGGAGGAGCCTCAGAACGACCTTGAAAATGTGAATCCTCATCAACACCTGATTATTCTCGTATAAAGATATGCATCATTTTCCATTCATACTAAAATACAGTATAGGAATTCATTACACCCTTCTAATTCCATGAAAAAACAATACTAAAATAAGAAATAACTCGTATAAAAAACATTAATTGGCAACAGGACTCGACAAAACGTTGTTGCATGAGGATTTTTGTCTATGGGAACGACATCGGTGTGCGCAATTCTCTTTAACTTTATCCATAATATCAATAAAACAATACGGGGAAAAATTATTTGTTTAAAAGTTCACCAGTTACGCGGCTCGGTAATTCACAGCAATGCAGTTTGCATTCCAAATTTAAAATAGTTCAGCCGTTTGAACATTTGAGAGAGAGAGAGAGAGAGAGGAGAGAGAGAGAGAGAGAGGAGAGAGAGAGAGAGAGAGAGAGAGCAGCACTGTAGTTAGTTTTACCACTTCCCCATTCCCAATTGTTTGAACACCAAACCCAATTTTACGGATGGGTTTCAATTTCAATCATAGGTCACATTTCACAATTATTTTTGACAATATAAACTCATATACTTCAATTATATTTTGTAATTAAATAAATATAATTTATTATTAATAAAAAATAGAGAAGTTCGCTGTATTTTAACCAGCTAACACATTCAACGTTTGTTTTATTATCCACTGAACTGCTAATAGCAAGTCAATCATAGATTATCAAATAAACGAGAGAGAGAGAGAGAGAGAGAGAGAGAGAGAGAGAGAGAGAGAGAGAGAGAGAGATATCGTCTTTCTATATACCCGAACCTTTCAGGTTCAAATTCGCTTTCGTCTAACCCTTGCAGCTCCAATCATTGCAGACTGAAATTTCAGTTATTTTAGATTGTGTGTATATGTATATATGTGTATATATACATATATACATATATATATATATATATATATATATATATATATATATATATATACACATACATATAATATATATATATATATATATAATATATACAGTATATATATATATATATATATATATATATATATATAACTGTATATACAGTATATACTGTATATAAGTAAAATTTCCTAAGCTCTCCAACGTATTACATTTAAATATAAATCAAAATCAATTACCATATTGGGAAGTTAAAAAAGTAAACCTCAGGGGGAGGGGAGAGGTTTTACATCGTCAAGGTTTTCTCAAACATAACCATCTCAATAATGTTAAATGTGCCTTTGTCTTTGAATGCAACCTTTAGCAACGAGACAACATTATGCCCGTAGCTGCAATGAAATGATACTTGATAATTGTTAATCTAGACACATATATGTATTATGCTTAAGTCAGTAGACAGGTTGATTTGTTATGATTGAGATGCATCGAATGGTATGGACAATTCTCTAAGTTAGGGAGAACAGGAACCATGGACAATTGCTGGTGGGTTTAAACACGGATTGAGATGGAATTGAAGAGCAAGAGGAGTTGAAAAGAAAGTTGAATTGAAGAGAAGATGAATTCAAGATACAGTACAGTAGATGTGAAAAGTTTTGTAGTGTTCTCGCCTACGCCTAAAGTTATTTGACTGTAGTGCCATTGTCTGCTTTCATTTCGAGCACGGCACGAGAGGTCATGCGAATCTTCAACTATAAAGTTACGTTTATTATGCTCAGAGAATCTCTCTCAAATATCTCTAGGACGGCTCAGACTTGCAGGAGGAGGATTAAAATCGTTGTGACGGATATAGAATCTAGAGTCTGTTTTCTTCTCTCTTTCACACCCGCATAGCTGAGATCAGCAACGTACCGAATTGCTATTTAGATAATTAAAATTATCTAAAGGCATTATCACTCATTAGGAGAGCACTCATCTCGTTCGAACAAGGGTCCTCACGCCTGCCAGTTGAGTGTGTCATCGAAAAGGTTAGAGAGAGAGAGAGAGAGAGGAGAGAGAGAGAGAGAGAGAGAGGAGAGAGAGAGAGAGAGAGAGAGAGAGAGAGAGAGAGGAGGGTTTCAGTCATGTAAGTATGCAGGGCATACAGGTGTAACTTGTATACAAAAATACTGAGAGAGAGAGAGAGGGAGAGGAAGAGAGAGAGAGAGAGAGAGAGAGAGAGAGAGAGTAGAGGAGAGAGGAGAGAGAGAGAATATAACAATTAACCAAAGTAACATATCGAGTACGTGACATGGTGATGGCAAAAAAAAAAAAGAAAGATTAGCCCAAAACCTATCGATCATCGTTGATTGTAGTACAAACGACGGTTATATGTTAAAATTGACATTTTTTCAGACCTGAATATAAAATTTCAAAACAAAATCTGACAGGGCGCACTACTCCCCTCATTATCATCAAAATCAGTCCAAAAATAAAATTGAATAGGAACTGAAATGAAAACTAGACCAACGTTAAAGGAAGAAGTTTTTTAAACACTTGAAAATTAATAAAAATAAATTAATAGATGAAATGAGGATACAGTTTACACCTGAAGGGTTTAGTAGCTCATTAGAAAAGTCTTTGCTTCGCAATGTGTTAACGGGAGTTCGAGCCCGAAAGTTTCTAATAGCCTCTGCAACATCACCATGCTTGTGAGCAGGTCTACCTGCTGAGTCATCAGCAGCTATTGCCTAGCCCTCCTTGGTCCTAGCTTTGCTGGAAAGTTGATTTGGACATAGATCATATGTATACATGAACGGTCTCTAAGACATTATCCTGTCCCTCACCTCTGCTGCTCATAGGTGACCTTTAAACCAAAATTTAAAAATTGGAAAGGAAATTAAATTTTTTTTTTTAATAAACAGAAGGTAATGTAAAATTTTTGGACATAACAATGCTTAAAGTAAAAGGAAAAAAAAAATCAGGAAATAAAAACATTGAATGGCAGTCATGAGGCATCCCCCCCCCCCCCAAAAAAAAGAAAAATAATTCTAAACGAATAAAACATAAATAAAGCTGAATAATTACGTTATTTCCAAAGTTGAAAACAGAAAATTGAGACTAAAATTAAATTTTATAAGTAAAATGATGGAAATGAAGAGAGAGAAAGGGGGTAAACGGAAAAAGAAATTAAAAAAAATGTTCTGATGTATTTAAATGGAAAAGAAAAAGAAAAAAAGATGAGATGAGAGGGACAGTAAGAGGCGTGAAATCAAGTCCTAAAATAAGTTGTAAAGAATAAAAATTATGAAAAATAAATTAAATTGTAAGGTCTACCCATTAGGAAAATTAATAAAAAGAAATGAACATGCGATGCTTATTAATAGAAAAAACTAAAACTAAAAATAAAAATACCTGGAGGTTTGAAACGTAAACATGAAAGGAAAACTAAGATGAATGCAAATTAAATGGAGAAATGGGAAAATGAGGATGTGAGGGGCCAACGTTATAGGAAAAATGTAACGCAAATGTTAAAGTGTCACTCTACACCACAACAGGAAAATTAAAATGAATGAAATTGAAGAAAAAATAGAAAAATGAAACCACAAAAGCAACAAAGAAATTGTAGAAGTAAATCCTTGTCATAACAGGAAAAGGAAAAATATGAGTAAATGAAAAAAAAAATTAACTAGAAATATATTTAACTTTAGACGAAAAATTAAAATGTGAAAATAATAATAATAATAATAATAATAATAGTATTATATTATTATTATTATTGTTTTACTATTAATATTACTAGCTAAACTACGGCATAAGTTGGAAAAGCCCTTAATGGAAAATACAAAAGAATGAAGATAAAATACACTGTTAAAAATTTGCATTGAAAAAAACGGTGAATGTCTGGCAACATTTATTCCAGGATTTTTACCTTTTTAAAAACGGATATATTGACGTAAAAGTAATATTACGGTCACCAACCCGTAAAACAGTAACAAAGTAAGGTAAAATTACGGTCGCCCCGTGTTTTACTGAAATACTGTCCAGAACAGTATATTTTTACGGAAAATTTCCGATTAAAATTACGGTTTTTCAACAGTGTGTAGATGTACAAAGGTGTGAAATTCCTTTAGACTTGAAATTCAGAATGACAAGGAAAATGAAGAAGTGCGGGCCTTTGGGCCCAAGGTCTGGCACCGAGACCTTGCAAGAAATTCATCGCTGTGATGAAAAATCAAGAAATGATAGTGAGGACGTATCACGGGTAATTTACTGCTCATTCCACACGACATACAGAGAGAGAGAGAGAGAGAGAGATAAAAAAGTATGCTTATCAAAAATAGCACATGTATGTATGTATGTGTGTATACTATATATATATATATAATATATATGTGTGTGTGTATATGTGTATGTATATGTATATATATCATGAGAGAGAGAGAGGAGAGAGAGAGAGAGGAGAGAGAGAGGAGAGAGAGAGAGAGAGAGAGAGAGAGAGAACTACAAAATTAAATTATCAAAGAAAACTTTACTATAAGTACAACCAAACTGTAACACCCAACAGAGACAAAACAAAACAGCACTAAACAATAAATACTAAAAATAGGCGATAAGAAAAACACTAAAAATCACAACAAAGAACAAACAAATAAACTTTACATGGTGGAAATATCCCGTGACAACAGTGACGTAAGTAAGCCACCTCAGACAATAGGGAACTGTCGATAAACAAGGTGCCAGCTACGAAGTGTCAATAACTGGAGTGGGGAGACTTCACGCAGTCTAGCAGCAACAGGTATGTATGAATCATGGGTGGTGGGAAGGTGGAAAGAGGAACAAAAAGACATTTAACTTTGGATACGAATGTATGACGTGTAATTTATGACAGAATAAGCAGGCCCTACTCGAGAAGTTACCATAAGGGTAAACACAAATATACATTTGTGCAAATCTACATATATTAAAGAAATTTACACACACCCTTATATGTATGTACGTATGTACTCGTATGTATGTATAAACAACAAGAACAATATCAACAACAACTAAATAAAAGCAACACATGCTGCAGTTTCTAGTCCCCTGCAGGACAAAGTCTTCAGACATGTCAATTCACATCTAGGGGACCAACCTAGTATGGTTGTCCCTGGCTAGTACAGCTTTGCTGCTAATGGCGGTACACAAACCCTTTCACCACGGTAAGGTATCCCCATTTAGATTATACACACACACACACACACACACACACATATATATATATATATATATATATATATATATAATATATATATATATATATATATTCTTTTACATACAATATTTATTCATTTTCAATGACGTTGATTGGTATTATTTATGTAGACTATTTTTTTTATCTGTGTTCTAAATTTGTTGATTAGCCTTCTCTTTTCCTTTACATAATTCTTACATACTCAAACACCAAACACACAATAAGGCATCGTCTCCACTGCGCACTGAACGACCAATCAGGAACGTATTTTCCCAATAACTCCCCTCCCCCCCTTTACTAAAACATATAAAGTCTACTCTTACGTTCGCATTGCCTCCCGACTCCATTCCTCTCCCCCCCACCCAACCCCCGCCCTGTGATAGACAAACCTGTTAAACAACACGTCCTCTTCTACCAAGTTTATCAACGATTTCTAAGAAAAAAAATAAACAAAAAACTTGAGCAAGTTGCACAAAAGAAATTTTTAGTACGAAATATAAATTTCTATATGCAATTCTTTATAGGGAGAGAATTTATAAAATATAGAATATCGATATTAATAATTACTATTTGAAAAACTTATAAATTATCTCCTATAGTTACCAATAGAATTAAATAGCTTTGTTGAGTATCTCGTTAAATTTTGAAGCTCATAATTACTTTGATTATCTAAATATTTTCATTCTCTTTTAAATCGTCAATTCCAAAAACCATTCCTTCTACTTCCCTCCCTTCTCAAATGAACAGCGACACAAATTAGTAGCAATTTTTCTTCTTTCCCACCATTATCCCTACATTAAGGGGTCGGTTGCTTGATGCACCCTCTTCAATGCCTTCTATCAAAAGGCATCCCCTTCACCAACTCTCTTCTCTCCATATCATCCTTCACCTTATCTCGCCATCTGATTCTCCGTCTTCCTTTCGATCTTCTCCCCCAAAACAGATTCCTCCCATTAAAATTGCCGCTTATCAAACTTGGTGCATATTAAGATTTAAAGGTTTAATGGCCGCTCATGAATGTCAGAGGCAAGGGATAGTGACACTGTCCTATCAAGCAGGGACAATGCCTTAGAGACTGGCCATATTACGTATGATCAGCACTCAAAACTCCTCCACCCAATCTAGGAGCAAGGAGGGCCAGACAATGGCTGCTGATAACACAGCAGATAGACCTATATGCTCCCCCAAACCTCTCATCCTAAGCTCACAAAGATGGTGAGGTTGCAGCGATCAAAGGAACTAACGAGTTTGAGCGGGACTTGAACCTTAGTCTGACGATCACCTGGCAAGGACGTTATCACCAGGCCACCACAACGCTAAAAGTGCAGATTGAAAAGTGTTGCCACCTGTACACCATTGTATGAATTATTAAAACACTAGACTGCAAACGAATTTGAGAACAGCATCTCTTGTTAATAAAAGCACATTTGATATATCTTCCCCTTCTACCCTCTATACTAACCTAATACAGAGCACACCGTCCTTACCTAACAAGGGGGAATGACCCTTGGACGGACACTTGGACCCCTAAGGAACCGTCATATATGGACACATCAAAGCGCAGAAATTATAATTTCTGAGTGATGCTAATAACTCCTGAAACTATTCATTTCTGTAATGGGGAAAATTTTCAATTTGATAAGACTGCACAAAAATGTTGTAATTAATTAAGCCATCGTGGTAGAAGAAAATTATAATTCTTAAGAGTTATGCATGATAAGTATAGATCTCTAAACAAAAAAAACTGCTGCAATTATTACATCTAGTTAATAAAATATCTTGCACTTCTACACAATAATTAAATGTTATCAAAAATATCTTGCAAAAAAATACTAAAATAATCACTCTGCAGTACTTACTCCGCCAAGACACCCAAACGGTGCGCAAAAGAACTTGTACCAATGAAGTAATGAATTCATGATACAATATCATTAAATGTAAACTATAAGGATGACACAAACATGTTGTTGGCTATGATCCATTTCAATAACTTTTTTTTTTTTACCATAAATCCTCAACTTAACGGCCGCCGATTTCACTTAATGTTTAAACACTTCGAAATGGTTAAAAAAGAAACACTTTTTCTTTCCAGTCCCAGGTACGTTTTTCTCCCTGTAAATGGGATCAGTCATCGGCTCCATTCCCTTCTATTTTCAAATATTTACTCTCCTTTCATTTGTTTAATTATTGGTATATCGTGTTTTGTTAATATCGCTTCCATTCCATCCCCCAGCGTTTACATGGTCTGTCTCTCGATCTCCTTCCATCAGTTGTCCAATTCCATCTTTTCTTTGCTATTGTGTTTACATCCATTCTCATCACATGACCTAGCCATCTCAGCTGTTCCTTCCCAGTCTTGCTGTTCATAGGGGCCACTCCAACTGTTCCTCTGACATCTTCATTCCATTCCACCTCTTTTTGTTTTCTAAAGGTTTTAATCTCTGAGGCTTGGACCTGTCTTCTGTTTCTGCTTGTCGATGTCCAGATCTCTGATCCATATGTCATTATTGGCGTTAGCAAATTCTCGATTATACTTTTTTTTTTTTTACTTCCTTTGGGTACATATGCATCTCTCATTACTGAATAGAGTGCTCTTGCACATTTATTATATTTCTTTATTCTTTCACTTATCTCTTCCTTGTTTTTAGCGCCATTTTTTGTAAAAACAAATCCTAGATATTTGAATGAGCCTGTGTACTTTATCACAGTGTCCCTTATCATAATATTTATTGGTACTGTTGGTTCCTTTGAAATTGTTAATATTTCTGTTTTTGATACATGGTTTCTATTTCTCCTTCTGTTAAACAATCGTTAAAACATAGCAAACCTCTTTCCAACTCTTCGTTGTCATAAGTCCAAAATGCTACGTCATTGGCAAATATCAAGATGTCTCCTGAAATGTAGATTCTTTCTTTAAACTCTTTGATGACCATGTCTATATATGCAATGAACAAGAGTAGAATAAGGACGTTTCCCTGCTTGACTCCCGTCTTCACTCTAAACCATCTCTCATCTCCTTAAATTATTCGGGCATGGATCATATGTGCTCTTCATCACAGCTCCCAACCTACCATCCAATCTCTAAACTTCTAAGCACCTCCATAATTTGTTCCTAGGTATCGAGTCAAATGCTTTTTTCTAAATCTATAAAAGCTATGTACAGTAGTCTATTGTATTCCCAAGATTTTTCAGTAAGTCACTCACTTTTGAGGAATACTAGTGAAACAATCCAGGAGGAGAGTGAGGGGGGGGGGGGTATGAT
>NC_090763.1:20174441-20176941 GCF_036898095.1 Palaemon carinicauda | reverse complement strand
ATGCTCTTCGTACTCCACAAGAGAGAATACTTCACCATACGTTCAGCTGGGCTCCACAATGAACTAGAAGAGTTGGAAGAACCAGTCCTACATTGCTGAGGACTATGAAACGCAAAGTAGATGATGATGAATGGAGAAGTATTGAATTAAAAGCTCAAGATAGAGACGACTGGCGAAATCTAACTGAGGCCCTTTGCGTCAATAGGCGTAGGAGGAGGAGATGACTACTATATGACGAGGTTGCTATAGAGCCACGTTCTCTCTCTCTCTCTCATCTCTCTCTCTCTCTCTCTCTCTCCTCTCTCCTCTCTCTCTCTCTCTCGTGGCACAAACCATCACATATACACATGTTCATATACGTAAAAACTTCCACGACTACTAGATGACGAGGTTGCTATAGAGCCAACGTCTCTCTCTCTCTCTCTCTCTCTCTCTCTCTCTCTCTCTCTCCTCTCTCTCTCTCTCTCTCTCTGCACAAACCTACACATATACAAATGTGTACATATACGTAAAAACTTCCAAAACTACTGGATGACAAGGTTGCTAAAGAGCCACGTCCTCTCTCTCTCTCTCTCTCTCTCTCCTCTCTCATCTCTCTCTCTCTCTCTCTCTCTCTTAGAGTAAAGCCACATACACGTATAATTAATTAACAGTAGTAGTAGTAGTATTAGTATTCAGTAGTAGTAGTAGTAGTAGTAGTAGTAGTAACCCTTGCTGGGGGTACTACGCCGAAACCAAAACCAATCTGACGGCCAATCCTGCTCTGGTTCACAATACCTGATTTCCTATAAGAGTAACAAGATGCTGGGTCCTCTCTCTCCCTCCCTCCCTCCCTGAACAACATTCCCCAGCGTCTTCACCGAAAAAAAAAAAACTGAAAAAAACCCAATATTACTATATACAGCTGGCAGAAGGCATCCAGATATTCAGTCCTTGGGAAACCACAGTGACCCCCTTGAAGTCACATTGTGGAGACACCGGCTCAACCTACAAATACCTATAAACGCACGCACGCATGCACGCAAACGCACTTTGCATTCTGGAACCACTCTCACTACGTTCAAAGGCACACCACCGGTCGTCCAAACTAATGCGAGATCTTCTTGCATTACACTCGCATGCTCAAATGGCTCATGAATTACCTATGGAATATCAAGAAGGGACGCACAAAGACTTTAAAATGGAAACAGTTATCGGTCGACTAACGACCCCCCTGGGTCGCTAAAGAGATAAATGTAGGTCGTCATCCAGTTCACGTGCAAAGTGCGCAAGCGCCCATGTAGTGTGTATATGTTCTCTTTAGTTTTTCCTCCTCTAAAACTTTTTCTGTATTTAATGTATTTCTTGATATCTCTCTCTCTCTCTCTCTCTCTCTCTCTCTCTCTCCTCTTCTCTCTCTCTCTCTCTCTCTACGAAAATAGTTTTGCCCGATTGGCACACAGGTCACGCACACACGACAAGTTGCAAGCACAAATAAATGCAAAACACGGCCGCCAGAGCATAGGACCACGTTGGCGCTACCATAATCAGGGAATCGAGAGAAGACCAAAAATACCAACGTTTTTTCATCACTAAACGAGAAAAACTCTACCCTCAGGGTAACTTCGCCATGAATTTATCTTCCTCCACCATGATAGTTTTATTAATGATACTGTGCCATAAGGTTTACATTAATTTCTACTATGAGCTTATAAATTCTTCCCTTTATCAAACCCGAAAAAGAGAGCGAGATTACCCATAAGAATAATGACTTCTTGGATCAATAAAAAAAAACTGTTTAATAAAAAAATATAAACTTGCAACGTACTTTATCAGTCTGGTGCAATTTCAACTGGAATCATTAACATTCTCGTAAAATAATTTGTTTCATTTTCACATACCTTAATTTAGCTCACGTGTTTTCAACTGAATTCTGTTGACTTGTCAATCATTTACTCATCAATTCTCACGTTCTTAACTATTTTCATTAATCGAAATTTCATTCAGTGAAGGATCTAAATGCATGTTAATGGTACGTTTGAATAATAATAATAATAATAATAATAATAATAATACTAATAATAATAATAACGATGATGATCATGATGACAATAATATATGGTATACTGACACTAATCACGTAATGACAAATACATATGATTTAAAATACTTTCTTGAGTAGGTTTTGAAGATACAAAAGAACCACGAAACATTAGAATCTTAATATATATATATATATATATATATATATATATATATATATATATATATATATATATATATTCTTTTTATAAACACTCGTTCAAAATGTGTACAAGAAGAGTGATTTTGTCTTCAGCTTCAAAGGTAACGACTTGTCCACCAAATATGCCTTCCGTAGTTTTTAAACGTTGCGAAACAAAACCAATTTGGTTCATTTTACGTCACTTATTCAAAATGTTATTGAGGAAAATTTTCCCGTTTACCCTGATGTTATATTCTCGACTAGAGATCGAGTTATAACGGAAAAAATCATTCAAAT
>NC_090763.1:20164859-20172359 GCF_036898095.1 Palaemon carinicauda | reverse complement strand
TGTTTACACACATGCTGTTCTGGGGGAGAGGGGCCAGCCATTGGTGGACAGATAAAGAACTGGCTATTCAAGGAACTCCACGTGATATCTCTTCAGGAATGGGAAGAGAGAGAGAGAGAGAGAGAGAGAGAGAGAGAGAGAGAGAGAGAGAGAGAGAGAGAGAGAGATTCAAATGATGGTATACGGTAAGACTAGATTCACATATATATACATAATATAATATATATAATATATATATATATATATATATATATATATATATATATTTATAAATATTTATATATATATATATATTTATACATATATATTTATATATATATATATATATATATATATATATATATTTATATATATATATATATATATATATATATATTTATATATATATATATTTATATATATATATATATATATATATATTTATATATATATATATATTTATACATATATATTCATATATATTTATACATATATATTTATATATATTTATACATATATACATATGTATATATACATTTATATATATAATATATAATTTTTATAAACAAATATATATATATAGATATATTTACTGTATATGTATACATATATATACATATATATATATATATCTATATATATATATATATATATATATATATATATATATATATATATATATATATTACATTATATATAAACTACCGCTGGAGTTATTAGGGCCTTTCACTAGCAAGACGTACATTTGGTCCCTCTCTCTCTTTACGGCTCATTTTTCCTTTGCCTACCCATACACAGAAAAGTCAGCCTTATTCTTTCCATATTCTCCTGCCCTCATACCTGACAACACGAGTTTACCAAAACAATTCTTTTCTCAAGGGGTTAACTGCTGCACTGAAATTGTTCAATGGCTACTTTCCTCTTGCCAAGAGTAGAAGAGACTTTAAATATACTAAGAAGCTCATGTAGGACACTTCAAAATCTAACAATTGTTCTCTAGTCGTGTAGAACCATAGTCTATTCTATTTTATTTCTCTTCCTCCCTTTTTTGAAGTTTTTATATTTATAGTTTACATGTGAGATTTAATTTAATTGTTAGTTCTTAAAATATACCATTTCAATTGCTCATTACTCTCTTTTAATTTATTTATTTCCTTATTTCCTTTCCCTGCTGCTTCCTCCGGTGCCTTAGATGACCGCGGAGGTAGCAGCAGTAGGGGACTCAGCATTATGAAGCTTCATCTGTGGTGGATAACGGGGGAGGGTGGGCTGTGGCACCCTAGCAGTACCAGCTGAACTCGGTTGAATCCCTTGTCAGGCTGGGAGGAACGTAGAGAGTAGAGGTCTCCTTTTTGTTTTGTTTCATTTGTTGATGTCGGCTACCCCCCAAAATTGGGGGAAGTGCCTTGGTATATGTATGTATGTATGTATTTCCTTTCCCAACTGGCTATTTTTTCCTGTTGGAGCCCTTGGGCTTATAACATCCGACTTTTCCAACTAGTGATACAGCTTACCTAATAATAATAATAATAAAGAAGAAGCGACACCCCAGAAAAATAGTCCTCTCCGCCCCCAATAGTATCCAACATGAGGCAAGAAATGCAAATTCAAGACTGGCCTGGTGAGCCATAGCAATGCACAGAGACGATGGGAATCGCTCCAACACATCTGACACCTATTCATAGAATATTATCATCTACTGAAGAACTTTAAATATAATTACTGATAAGAATTTTTTACTATTGGTATGTATGTACAGTATACGTGCGTGTACATAATTTATATCTATACATATACATACATATATATGTATATATATACATATGCATACATACAGATTACACACACACACACATACACACACATATATATATATATATATATATATATATATATATATATATATATATATATATATACTGTATAAATACATATGTGTATATATATATATATATATATATATATATATATAAAATGTTATTAATATTATTATTGCTCCCACTGGCAAAGCTACAACCCTGGTTGGAAAAGTAGAATGCTATAAGCCCAAAGGCTCCAACAGGGAATGTAGCCCAGTGAGAAATGGAAATAAGGGAATACCCAATAAACTATACATAAATAATGAAGAAAAACTATGAAATACTTGAAGGCCAGTAACAACGTTAAAATAGGTCAGTCACATATAAACTAAAAACGACAATTTACGTATATTTTTTTTCCTTGAATACAAAAGTTTCAACTTTTGAATTTCTACTGATTCAGTTGTCCGATTAGGAATATCATTCCACAATCTGTCACAGCTGGAATAAAACTTTTAGAATACTACGTAGTATTGTGCCTAATAATGGAGAAGTCGTGTCTGTTGGAATTAACTGCATATCTAGTAGTGCGTGCAGGACGGTACAACCTGGGAAGATCTGAGACCTATGAACAATTTGAATTATGGAAAATTTTATGTAACATGGTTAATGAGCTAACTGGACGAAGGTACCACAGATTAATACCCGGATCAGGAATAAGAAGTCTCTTTTCGTTTTATATTACGATTATATGGCGTTTATCTTTTCCTATTTTGATATTTTTTATCATCTTATTTTACTATGGTCTGGGTTTTGATGTTTTCTTAGCTTTCTGCATACTTATTGTTTTTAGGAGCTTGCTTTCATATGAAATTTGATACAATAAATATTTATATCCAACAAATTAAAATGAGTCAGCATGTGAACGCCAGTCAGGTAGACTGTATTCAAAACAAATGAGAATGAATTGATTAAAAAATTTCCTAAAAATAGTCTGATCACAAAAGTTTTAAAAGACCTTCTCAATAAACTTATTTTTTGCAACTGAAGAAGAAACAGCAAATATGTTTCTCAATTTCTTCTTCAAAAGTACATATGCAATAATAAATCACACCTAGAATTTTAAATGAATTGAATATAGTCAAGAGGACATCGTCAATGCAAAGAATTCGATGTTTAGAGCCAATGGCCTCGACCTTCTTACAATCATACTTCGAATTTTGTTAGGATTCGACTTTACGCGCCATAATTTGCACCATGCACTAATTTTAGTTGGATTTCTTATATGGAATTCTGCAATGAAAAGTACGTACGTACACACACACACACACACACACACATATATATATATATATATATATATATATATATATATATATATATATATATATATATAGTGTGTGTGTGTGTGTTTTTTCTGGTGAAAAAAAAGAAAAAAAAAACCACACACACACACCCACAAAATGAGGGCAAAGTGTAAACTGTGACTGGCTTCGCCGTATATCTTTTCAAAATAACTTGAAGAAGAATGACACAGTGATATAAATTTTACCATACATATCCGAGGGTAAGAGTACAAACGAACTTTGAAAAATTTGGGAAGGAAAACCATAAATGTAAACAACCTGCATGGTAATGAAGACAAATTCCATAAGAAACGAAGGTCTTGAAATAACAGTCGAGTTACTCACGTCCTCCAACTTTACAGCTTTTAATCTTAAATTCTAATACCCCGTTTTTACTTTCTCAAGCATCATCATCATCAGCCGTTACTAGGCCACTGCAAATCAAAGGTCTCAGACATGTCTTTCTACTCAGAAATGCAGTTTATACCAGAAATTTTCTTACTTCGTCAATTTACGTCAAATCTATTATCAATTCAGTGACAACTGAAGAAATTTCATTGAATATAACAGAAAAAAATCTCTAGACATGGACTTTACCTAAAAGGAAGCTCAAATCCAATTACAAAGGGTTGAAACTTGCTTCTGAAAAGTGAAGGTGTTATGACACTTATTCCGCTCTAACATTTAACCCCAAGTCGCTTGTAATACAAGATTATCATTCTTCTCTATGGAGAGAAATGAAAGGAGGGTTAAGAAAATATGGCTTTCATATTCTTCGAGAGTTAACCCTTTGTAGCTGGACTATAGTAACTATTTCATTCTTTTCAAAATAAACAAGACCGGGAAAAAGTCATGAACACAGATACCGGGTTCATACAGCCCACAAGCTGAACCCCAATTTAGGTTCAGGGTAAATGCGTTGAAGAATAATTGTTATATACAATTCTAAGAGAAAACTAAAACCCTTAACGTACGCCAACGTTACAGAGATGGATTAACAGCTAAGGCGTTTACGCCTTAGCCCAAAACAAGTCAGAAGCCATTTCCAAGAATAGGAACGAGTATTCTGACCATCTCCCTCCAGGTATGAATCTTCAAACACCTGTCTCTCTTTATCGAAAGGAAGAAAGATCTCAAAGGCGTGTCCAGTATGACGGGTGTTCAATATCTTCCGTTCTGGCCGTAAAGGACGAGAGAATGTTTTCAATTTCCCCGGTTTCACCCACCTTAAAAGGAGCAGTTAGCATTCGTCAATAGACAGAGAGGGGTACATAGAGAGAACAGGGTTTGCACAACTTGGTTGCTGCTGGTTGATTCCCGGCCAGAAAACTTTGATAAGAAATCAAAATACGGCTTGGGGAAGCTCAAGAGGCGAGAGCAACACTTCTAGTTTTCGAAATGCACAGAGAGAGAGAGAGAGAGAGAGAGAGAGAGAGAGAGAGAGAGAGAGAGAGAGAGAGAGAGAGAGAGAGAATAATTCAGAAAGTGGAATATGTCAAATTCATGCAAATTTTCTCCATTATTTTCACTACAGACATCTGATAGTTAAATTAGATCATAATGGCACTATTCCATGGCCAAAATACGTACTGACCCATGAATGGTAAATTATGGGATAAATAGTTTTTATTAATTTGAATTGCTACCAACATTTGATTAAATCATGGGAAAAGTATTATGTACGACATAAAGAATCGCTACCGACGCATGATTCTTGGTAAAATGTAAAAAAAAAAAAAGGACTGTTATTTTTGCCTCTATTAAAAGAATGGCGAAATCAAATTCTAAGTCTTATGATTCAAAACTCAAAAACAAAAAAAAATCCAACGACACGTTATCTTCTTGCCCACCGTTATCCCTATACTAAGGGGTCTGCTGCCTGATGAATCCTCTCCAATGGCTTCTATCAAAGGCATCCTCTTCCACTAACGCTCTTCTCTCCCTATCATCCTTCACTTTGTCTCGCCATCTAATTCTTAGCCTACCTCTTGATCTTCTCCCACCTAACAGGCTCCTCCCAAACTCTTCTCACTCCCTCCCCACCATCCATTTTTAACACGTAAATTTGATTATGAACCAAGTTTGCTCATCATTTATGGAATACTATAAATTTATCACCAATACCTCGCCTGTTCAACTAGCTAAGGAGAGAAGACTGGATTCTAAAGATCGAAGATTCCGAATCAAATAAAAGTTGAGACGAATATTTCGGAAAATATTATTGGACTGAACTTACGAATTTTGGCAATGAGGCCCTGTACTAGGGCCTAGGAGGCCATTCGGCGGTTATATGCAGCAGGAGGAGGAAAGGTTGAGAGTTTGCCTTTAAGCTGAATGATGGAAATGGAGGTAGGGAAGGCGGCTATAAAAAATGACTGCAGGAAAGAGCTTGACGTAATGACTACAGTTCACCACCCGCGGCAAACTGTCTGCATTACCCTCCCTACGGAAACCGAAGTTGGTAATAACTGATAAAACTACATCTACGAAACATGAAGTCCCATTGGGTTTATAGAAACATATTAAAATAACATATTTGCCATTATTCACAACGACAGAAAATGAATAAACCTACTTACACTATTTCAGGAACATAAGCCGAAGTTCACACTCACCTGAAACGACAAAATTTTGTAAAATTATGAATCTTGTTAATAGTAGACAATAGAGAATATATACCAGAAAGCATTGTATTATAGAATAGAATCTACAAATTGCCATATAAAATATTAAGAATATAAAAAATAAATTATGACGCTAATTCCATCGCTCAAACACCCATCGCAAATGATTCAAAACGCACATATGAAAGCAAGATAAAACTAAATTCAATTTTTACGATTATTTGACGTCGGAGTTACGACAGAGGGAACCAGTTAAATATTCTATTCTAACTGATCTCGGAGTTTAAGGTCTCAATGCATACTAATTATAAAATAATTCCAACTCCACACTCCCCAAGAGAAATTGGCTCACCAAACTTTCAACTGGGCTCCACAAGGCACTAGAAGAGTTGGAAGACCCAAACCTACATGGCTGAGTACTATGAAGCGTGAAGTGAGAGATGATGAATGAAGAAGTATTCATTTAAAAGATCAAGATAGAGACAACTAGCTAAATCTGATTGAGGCGCTTTGCATCAATGGGCGTAGGAGATGATGATGATCTATAATTTCTATATACTCTATCGGTCTATAAACTGTCTGTATTTATACATACATTAATAAGTAAATAACTATATATTGAATATATATACAGTATATATATATATATATATATATATATATATATATATTGAATGATATATATATATATATATATATATATATATATATATATATATATATATATATATATATATATATTGAATGAATATATATATATATATATATATATATATATATTGAATGAATATATATATATATATATATATATATATATATATATATTGAATGAATATATATATATATATATATATATATATATATTGAATGAATATATATATATATAAAATATATATATATAATATATATATATACTGTATATATGTAAATATATATATATAAATATATATATATATATATATATATATATATATATATATGCATTCTGTATATGTATATATAATGTGCAAGTATGAGAGAGATATAATTGATTCACAAAGGCAAAAATGGAACACAGACAATTGCAAAACTTGCAATCTAACACTGAAAGGCAAAATAAACAATGACAGGTTATCACACAAAATTCACTTCAGAACAAAGCCTGCAGATATCTCTCTCTCTCTCTCTCTCTCTCTCTCTCTCTATATATATATATATATATATATATATATATATATATATATATACTGTACCTTTCACGTACCCATTTTATTGCAGATCTAGATTTTATACTTTACAATCCCGTTTCCGTAAAATTCGTTCATTTTTTCCGTTGTTCATCACCCTCAATTTGTTTATATATATATATATATATATATATATATATATATATATATATATATATATATACACACACACACACACACACATATATATATATATATATATGTATATATATATATATATATATATATATATATATATATATATATATATACATATACACTTGGGTTTAAGAAATATATGAATTTGCTGAAATTTTCTAAAATTTCATGATGCATGAATCAAGACAATTATAATTAATGACCGATATGAGTGTTTGTAAATTCATATAGGTCATTAATTATGATTATGATATTGCTTCTATATCAAAATTAATTATTTTTGCATATGAAAGAAAACCACATAAAGAAACGAGAAATAAAGGTCTAGTAAAAAATCAATAAAAAGTCGCTGAACAATATAAATTAATAATTGTTGATAAAATTCAAC
>NC_090763.1:20134859-20159859 GCF_036898095.1 Palaemon carinicauda | reverse complement strand
TCGTCATCTCGGAACTCGTGTTTTCCAACGTCACTTACAAGAACATAATCATTTACCCTTCAACCGAGACCGGCCGTTTCATAAAACATCTTGAGCGAGAAATCGGCTCGATGTATTTGCTAAAAGATGTCGGTAGAATCTTTCCGAAAAACAAGATCGGAAAATATCAAGGAGTGATTGTCTTCACTACAGAAAGTTGTAAAAGAGGCACATTGAGATACGAGGCGCCAATAATATTTATAGGCATGGCGGTGTGTATAGCATATATGTGCATGTAAAAACAGCGTAGATACAAGACAATTACATGAAATTAATATATATATGAACAAATACTGTAAAACATTTAACATTATTTTCTATAAGTGCCGAGATAATTTCACTGTTTACTGTATATTACATTAGTTATCAAACTGTTTCATCAGGAAACATTATGTACGAACAAATTCTAAACTGAATAAAAAGAAAAGCAAACCCTATTGAAATATAGGAAGATTTAGATACCAGTGACGAAAAAGAAATTGTGTGTGTGCGCGCGCGCGTGTGTGTGTGTGGATATTATCCTTTTACCTGTTTGGTAAACTGCCGTTACATGCCAAAGGATAAGTTTTAAGACAGTGAAGAGAAAGGAACGGGTGTGCTACAACATCGTAAATGGGTGTGTTCTTTAAAAGCGCCAAAGAACTTGAAGTTGGAAACTTGGAAACTTTAATATCTGGTCGGGCGATAAAAGGACGATGACCTCTGTTAAGAGAAAACAGTAAGTTGAAGGTCACTACAGAAATATCTTCATATTTTTCATATAAAATAAAGGAGAATTATCTAGGCACAGAACGTGAATGGGTAACCTACGAGATAAGCAAACATGGTGGTAGTTTAATTAAATGGATGAACACTTATAAGAACTGATAACATTTTTATTTGATAAATACACACAAAAAATATCTATGGTTAAACACCTGAATGATATCATCCAAATCAGCATCAAAATAACCACGTTCACACTAACAAAAAAAGTAAACATTAAAGTTAAAACTTGAAAAGCCCTTTGAGAGTGCAGACCTCCACCACGACAGTTTATTTCTCGAAACAAACTTGCCTTTTCCAGAATCAATTTAGACCGTAGGCGTATTTCAAGTCAGTGTGATAACTATGTGCGAACTTGGGGTTAAGGTTAGGGTTAATTCAGATGACCTTTTGCTCGACCTTGACCTTTGACCTAGGACTTTAAAAATTGAATCACTTCCACGTCTCAACATAACAATTGATCCCTGAAAGTTTCACTACTCTAGGAGTAAAATTATGGCCAGGAAGTTGTTCAAAAACAAACAGACAAACAGACAAACATAACCTTCTCCCAACTTCGTTGGCGGAGGTAAAAATGATCAAGACATTTACGCGAACGTTACCAGGAGAGAGAGAGAGAGAGAGAGAGAGAGAGAGAGAGAGAGAGAGAGAGAGAGAGAGAGAGAGATCGCAACCTCCTAATCACCAAAGTCATAAACATTGGTTAAATTAGCCATAAAGTTAGTCATAAGTCATAGCCCCGCAAGGGGGGGGGGAAGCGAAATCACAACCCCCTTCCCCCAAAGTAATGTTCGTCCGATGAATTATGATGATAATGCCCCACATCACCACCAGGATAATGGCATTCAGGAAGACTTGAATAATAATCAAAATAATAATAATCATATGAGTATAACTCTTAGATGCTTTTATTGTATCTAATTATAACATTAAAAACTTGACCAACAATTATCATAAACAAAACAATAATTCATTAAAAGAATAATGATAATAATAAACCCTTTCTGAGTGGCGTTACCTCAACGGGGTTAGTTTTGCATATCGCCATGATCAGCAAACCTGTACTAGTAAGTGCCACCCATATTAGGTTGGTTTGCATTGAGCGATCAGATTAATGTCTTCCACCATCACCAATCCGCACGGGCCTGCGCGGTGACGAAAACTGGCCAAACCCCAGGCATTAATTGACATGTCTGGGGTCTTTGTCTTGCAGTGGGCTAATGACTGCAACATTTGTTGTGGTGAATAACTACTCGAATATAACTGTTATAGAAAAAGATAGCAATATTCATAACCAAAAATCAAGTGATAATAACAATAAAAGGATATAAACATTTATAACCAAAACCAATTGATAATAACAATAACATTCACGGAAAATTGAAAGTTAATTAAATTGATTTCCAGTCGATGGCGGACGTTATGTACAGAAACAATTTAGAACAAGCTACTAATAACAATTTAGAACAAGCAACTATAACAATTTAGAACAAGCAACTACAACGCTGCCAATTACCACTATCAATAATCGCAACTATAGAATATGACATGAAAAAAAAGCTACAAACAAACAAGTTGAAAGCAACTGCATTCAGCATGATATGCCGAGCAAGCTACTGATGCTGCGATGGTGGCAGACGTAGGAATCAATCACCCTCACCTCCACTTAGCGTGGGATAGAGTTGCCATATGAAGTGAAATAAAAAATTGTTTTACTGCAATACAATACAATAAAAAAAAACATTCACACAGACCAAATGGACGTGAGTAACTCTATATTTCATCTTCATAAGCATATTAACAAATAGTCGTAAATTGAAACTTATGTTACTAACAAGCTCCCTATACAAGCTTTAAAACGTAGATTGTTTAATACACATGCTGGCCGAGAACTATGGAAAGAGGTTAATTACACTCCTCATCCAGGCACATAGAGGTAAAATGTACTTCACAGTAAGCCTATATAACCACGTTCTTGATTGATTGGTTAAATTATACATAAAGCGTCACAACACTACCTAAAGAAGCAAAGCAAGTTTTTATAGGGAATAAGAGGAGCAAACCCAACCCGAGGGCAAGATGTAACAGGAAAATTTGCCAACCAGATCAAACTGCTAAATCTGTGATTACTCACGCTAAAGTTCGTTTAATAATACCATGTAAGATAGAGTTTAACATATAACTAATAGATATCTATCTATCTATCTTCATATATAATTCACAGGTACTAGGAGGGAGGAAGGGAAGACCTAGAACGGATTGGAAAGGTGTAAATTAGTTCTTAAATCTGCACAGGTCAGATATGAGTGGCGCAGTTTATGTAAGGGTATTTGACAAGCTGTTGATGATTTTTGTATATATGAGGCAGCTAATGTGGACTACGCAGGAGATAGGGCCATGATTTAGTAGTCAAGGTATGTGGTAATATGTATGTATGTATGTATGTATGTATGTATAATATATATATATATATATATATATATATATATATAAAACTACTTATCGTACAGTACTTTGCATCGGGGTAGAGGGGGGAGACCTAAAGACTCCCTACCTTACTAGGAAGGACTTTAATAAACGTAATAGAAGTACAGCATTCCCCGAATCGTATAACAAGATATACAGTTATATATTATGGTCTGTATGTAACACTGCCACCTACAACCTCCCCCCCCCCACGCCCCCCCCCCCCCCATTGAAAAATAAAAAGATACTGCGTCATGGAATATGGCCACGTCAGCAACACATTTAAAAGAAAAAAAAAAATGATTCCTTTTTAAACGCAGTGATGGGATGCTTTCCATTTTGTTAACTTTATCACGTCACAATTGGGCAGATAACCATTTAACACAGAGCTGCAGTCCGCCACAGGAAAAGATGGAGCCATCACCCACGAAATCAATGTTTGGTGGCCTAGTTGGGGGAGGAGCCTCAGAACGACCTTGAAAATGTGAATCCTCATCAACACCTGATTATTCTCGTATGAAGATATGCATCATTTTCTATTCAAAACTAAAATACAGTATAGGAATTCATTACACCCTTCTAATTCCATGAAAAAACAATATTAAAATAAGAAATAACTCGTATAAAAACATTAATTGGCAACAGGACTCAACAAAACGTTGTTGCATGAGGATTTTTGTCTATGGGAACGACATCGGTGTGCGCAATTCTCTTTAACTTTATCCATAATATCAATAAAACAATACGGGGAAAAATTATTTTGTTAAAAGTTCACCAGTTACGCGGTTCGGTAATTCACAGCAATGCAGTTTGCATTCCAAATTTAAAATAGTTTAGCTGTTGAACATTTGAGAGAGAGAGAGAGAGAGAGAGAGAGAGAGAGAGAGAGAGAGAGAGAGAGAGAGAGCAGCAATGTAGTTAGTTTTACCACTTCCCCATTCCAAAATGTTTGAACACCAAACCCAATTTTACAGATGGGTTTCAATTTCAATCATAGGTCACATTTCACAATTATTTTTGACAATATAAACTGATATACTTCAATTATATTTTGTAATTAAATAAATATAATTTATTATTAATAAAAAATAGAGAATTTCGCTGTATTTTAACCAGCTAACACATTCGACGTTTGTTTTATCATCCACTGAACTGCTAATAGCAAGTGAATCATAGATTATTAAATAAAGAGAGAGAGAGAGAGAGAGAGAGAGAGAGAGAGAGAGAGAGAGAGAGAGAGAGAGAGAGAGAGAGAGTCTTTCTATATACCCAAACCTTTCAGTTCAAATTCGCTTTCGTCCAACCATTACAGCTCCAATCATTGCAGACTGAACTTTCAATTATTTTAGATATATATATAATATATATATATATATATATATATATATATATATATATATATACTGTATATATATATGTGTGTGTGTATAAAATTACCTAAGTACTCCAACGGATTACATTAAATCTAGATCAATTACCATAATTGGGAAGTTAAAAAATAAACCTCAGGGGGAGGAGGGGGGGTTACATCGCCAAGGTTTTCTCAAACATAACCATCTCAATAATGTTAAATGTGCCTTCGTCTTTGAATGCAACATTTAGCAATGAGACAACATTATGCCCCGTAGCTGCAGAGAAATGATACTTGATAATTGTTAATCTAGACACATATATGTATTATGCTTAAATCAGTAGACGGGTTGATTTGTTATGATTGAGATGCATCGAATGGTATGGACAATTCTTGAAGTTAGGGAGAACAGGAACCATGGACAATTGCTGATAGGTTTAAACACGGATTGAGATGGAATTGAAGAGCAAGTGTACTTGAAAAGAAAGTTGAATTGAAGAGAAGATGAATTCAAGATACAGTACAGTAGATGTGAAAAGTTTTGTAGTGTTCTCGCCTACGCTTAAAGTTATTTGACTGTAATGCCATTGCCTGTTTTCATTTCCAGCACGGCATGGAGTCACGCGAATCTTCAACTTTTAAGTTACGTTTATTGTGCTCAGAAAATCTCTCAAATATCTATAAGACGGCAGGAGGAGGATTAAAATCGTTGTGACGGATATAGAATCTACAGCCTGTTTTCTTCTCTCTTTCCCACTCGCATAGTTGGGATCAGCAACGTACCGAATTTGCAATTTAGATAATTATAATTATCTAAAGGCATTATCACTCATTAGGAGCGCACTCATCTCGTTCGAACAAGGGTCCTCACGCCTGCCAGTTGAGTGTGTCATCGAAAAGGTTAGAGAGAGAGAGAGAGAGAGAGAGAGAGAGAGAGAGAGAGAGAGAGAGAGAGAGAGAGAGAGAGAGAGTGCTATGGAAGTAGCAAGCGCATCTATGTTTAATATATGCAAACTAGAAAAGCCCTCTGAGTGCAGACCTCCGCCATGGCAGCTTATTTCTCGAAACCACCAGGCCTTTGGATTAATTCGGTCGACCTTGACCTTTGACCTAGGACTTTCCAAATAGAATCACTTCATAAACAAACGGACCAACAGGGACGAAAACATAACCTTCTCCCAACTTTGTTGACGGATGTGAAGGCCAAGGAGAGAGAGAGAGAGAGAGAGAGAGAGAGAGAGAGAGAGAGAGAGAGAGAATGGAAGTAGTAAGCGCATCTATGTGAAATATATGCAAACTAGAAAAACACTGAGTGTAGACCTTCGCCAAGGCAGCTTATTTCTCGAAACCACCTAACCTTTTGAATTAATTTGGTCGACCTTTTGTTCGACCTTAACCCTTGACCTAGGACTTTCAAAATACTCACTTCCACGTATCAACATGACAATTATTCCCTGAAAGGTTCACAACTCTGTGAGTAAAAATGTGTCCAGTAACTTATTCACAAACAAACCTCGTCCCAACTTCGTTGGCGGAGGTAAAAACTGAGAGAGAGAGAGAGAGAGAGAGAGAGAGAGAGAGAGAGAGAGAGAGAGAGAGAGAGATTTCAGTGATGTAAGTATCCAGGGCATACAGATGTAACTTGTATACAAAAATACTAGAGAGAGAGAGAGAGAGAGAGAGAGAGAGAGAGAGAGAATATAACAATTAACCAAAGTAACTTATCGAGTACGTGACATGGTGAGGGCAAAAAAAAAGAAAGATTGGCCCAAAACAATCGATCATCGTTGATGTAGTACACCTGGCGGTTGCATGCTAAAAATGATATTTTTTCAGACCTAAATATAAAATTTCTATACAAAATCTGACAGGGCGCACTACTCCTCATTATTACGAAAATCAGTCCAAAAATAAAAATTGAATAGGAACTGAAATGAAAACTAGACCAACGTTAAAGGAAAAAGTTCTTTTAAACACTTGAAAATTAATAGAAACAAATTAATAGATGTTAGTTTACAACTGAAGTTTTTAATAACGCATTAGAAACGTCTTTGCTTCGCAATCTGTTAACGGGAGTTCGAGCCCGACAGTTTCTAATAGCCTCTGCAACATCACCATGCTTGTGAGCAGGTCTACCCGCTGAGTCATCAGCAGCTATTGCCTAGCCCTCCTTGGTCCTAGCTTTGGTGGAAAGTTGATTTGGGCATAGATCATATGTATACATGAACGGTCTCTAAGACATTATCCTGTCCCTCACCTCTTTTGCTCATAGGTGACCTTTAAACCAAAATTTAAAAATTGGAAAGGAAATTAAAAGGAAATCGGAATTGTTTTAATAAAATATAAGGTAATGTGAAGTTTTGGACATAAAACTGACAGAAACAAAAAGGGAAAAAATCAGAAAATAAAAACATTAAATGGCAGTCATGGGGCATAACACCCCCCCCCCCCAAGAAAAAAAAATTCTACGAATAAAACATAAATAAAGCTGAATAATTATGTAATTTCCAATGTTGAAAATAGAAAATTGAGACTAAAATTAAATTTTCTATTTAAGGTAAAATGGTGGAAATGAATAGAGAAAAGGGGTAAAGAGAAAAAGAAATGGAATACGAAAATTGTTTTGAAGTAATTAATTGGAAAAGGAAAAAAAATGAGATGAGAGGGACAGTAAAAGGCGTGAAGACAAGTCCTAAAATAAACTGTAAAGAATAAAAAAGAAAGATGTTAATTAGATTAAATTGTAAGGTCTAACCATTAGGAAAATTAAAAAAGAAATGAGCATGCGATGCTTATTAATAGAAAAAAACTAAAACTAAAAATAAAAATACCTGGAGGTTTGAATCGTAAAGATGAAGGGAAAACTAAGATGAATGTAAATGAAATGGAGAAATGGGAAAATGAGAGGATGTGAGGGCCAACGTTATAGGAAAAAATGTAACGCAAATATTAAATTGTCACTCTACACCACAACAGGAAAATTAAAATGAATGAAATGAAAGAAAAAATAGAAAGATGAAAATGCAAAAGCAACAAAGAAATTGTAGAAGTAAACCCTAGTTCTAATATGAAAAGGAAAAATGTGAGTAAATGAAAAAAAAAAATAACAAGATACATTTAATTTTAGACGAAAAATTAAAATGTGAAAATAATAATAATAATAGTAATAATAATACTATTATATTATTATTATTATTATTATTATTATTATTATTATTATTATTATTATTATTATTATTATTGTTTTACTATTAATATTACTAGCTAAACTACGGCATAAGTTGGAAAAGCCCTTAATGGAAAATACAAAAGAATGAAGATAAAATACACTGTTAAATATTTGCATTGAAAAAAACGGTGAATGTCTGGCAGCATTTATTCCAGGATTTTTACCGTTTTAAACTGGATATAGTGACAAAGAGTGATATTACGGTCACCAGCCCGTAAAACATAATAACAAATTATGGTAAAATTACTGAAATACTGTCCAGAACAGTATATTTTTACGGAAAATTTCCGATTAAAATTACGGTTTTTTAACAGTGTGTAGATGTACAAAGATGTGAAATTCCCTTTAGACTTGAAATTCAGAATGACAAGGAAAATGAAGAAGTGCGGGCCTTTGAGCCCAAGGTCTGGCACCGAGACCTTGCAAGAAATTCATCGCTGTGATGAAAAATCAAGAAAAATCAAGAAATGATAGTGAGGACGTATCACGGGTAATTTACTGCTCATTCCAACGACATACAGAGAGAGAGAGAGAGAGAGAGAGAGAGAGAGAGAGAGATAAAAAAGTATGCTTATCAAAAACAGCATATACTGTATGTATGTATGTGTGTATACTATATTATATATATATATATATATATATATAGAGAGAGAGAGAGAGAGAGAGAGAGAGAGAGAGAGAGGAGAGAGAGAGAGAGAGAGAGAGAGAGAGAGAGAGAGAGAGAGAGAAACTACAAAATTAAGTTATCAAAAAACCTTTACTATAAGTACAACCAAACTGCAACACCCAACAGAGACAAAACAAACAGCAATAAAGAATAAATACTAAAAATAGGCGATAAGAAAAACACTAAAAATCACAACAAAACAAATGAAACAAAGAGAACAAACAAATAAACTTTACGTGGTGGAAATATCCCGTGACAACAGTGACGTAAGTAAGCCACCTCAGACAATAGGGAACTGTCGATAAACAAGGTGCCAGCTACGAAGTGTCAATAACTGGAGTGGGGAGACTTCACGCAGTCTAGCAGCAACAGGTATGTATGAATCATGGGTGGTGGGAAGGTGGAAAGAAGAACAAAACGACGACATTTTACTTTGGATACGAATGTATGACGTGTAATTCATGACAGAACAAGCAGGCCCTACTCGAGAAGTTACCATAAGGGTAAACACAAATATACATTTGAGCAAATTACATATATATTACAGAAATTTACACACACACTTATATGTATGTACGTTTGTACTCGTATGTATGTATAAACAACAACAACATCAACAACAACTAAACAAAAACAACACATGCTGCAGTTTCTAGTCCCCTGCAGGACAAAGTCTTCAGACATGTCAATTCACATCTAGGGGACCAACCTAGTATGGTTGTCCCTGGCTAGTACAGCTTTGATGATAATGGCGGTACACAAACCCTTTCACCACGGTAAGGAATCCCCGTATATATATATATATATATATATATATTAGTCTTCTCTTTTCCTTTGCAAATTTCTAACATACTGAAACACCAAACACACACAATAAGGCATCGTCTCCACTGCGCACTGAACGACCAATCAGGAACGTATTTTCCCAATAACCCCCCCCCCCCCCCTTTACTAAAACATATAAAGTCTACTATTACGTTCTCATTGCCTCCCGACTCCATTCCTCCCCCCCCCCCCACCCCCAGCCTGTGATAGCCAAACCTGTTAAACAACACGTCCTCTTCTACCAAGTTTATCAACGATTTCTAAGAAAAAGAAAATAAAAAAAAAAACTTGAGCAAGTTGCACAAGAAATTTTTAGTACGAAATATAAATTTCTATATGCAATTCTTTATAGGGAGAGAATTTAATAAAATATAGAATATCGATATTAATAATTACTATTTGAAAAACTTATAAATTATCTCCTATAGTTACCAATAGAATTAAATAGCTTTGTTGAGTATCTCGTTAAATTTTGAAGCTCATAATTACTTTGATTATCTAAATATTTTCATTCTCTTTTAAATCGTCAATTCCAAAAACCATTCCTTCTACTTCCCTCCCTTCTCAAATGAACAGCGACACAAATTAGTAGCAATTTTTCTTCTTTCCCACCATTATCCCTACATTAAGGGGTCGGTTGCTTGATGCACCCTCTTCAATGCCTTCTATCAAAAGGCATCCCCTTCCACCAACTCTCTTCTCTCCATATCATCCTTCACCTTATCTCGCCATCTGATTCTCCGTCTTCCTTTCGATCTTCTCCCCCAAAACAGATTCCTCCCATTAAAATTGCCGCTTATCAAACTTGGTGCATATTAAGATTTAAAGGTTTAATGGCCGCTCATGAATGTCAGAGGCAAGGGATAGTGACACTGTCCTATCAAGCAGGACAATGCCTTAGAGACTGGCCATATTACGTATGATCAGCACTCAAAACTCCTCCACCCAATCTAGGAGCAAGGAGGGCCAGACAATGGCTGCTGATGACTCAGCAGATAGACCTATATGCTCCCCCAAACCTCTCATCCTAAGCTCACAAAGATGGTGAGGTTGCAGCGATCAAAGGAACTAACGAGTTTGAGCGGGACTTGAACCTTAGTCTGACGATCACCTGGCAAGGACGTTATCACCAGGCCACCACAACGCTAAAAGTGCAGATTGAAAAGTGTTGCCACCTGTACACCATTGTATGAATTATTAAAACACTAGACTGCAAACGAATTTGAGAACAGCATCTCTTGTTAATAAAAGCACATTTGATATATCTTCCCCTTCTACCCTCTATACTAACCTAATACAGAGCACACCGTCCTTACCTAACAAGGGGGAATGACCATTGGACGGACACTTGGACCCCTAAGGAACCGTCATATATGGACACATCAAAGCGCAGAAATTATAATTTCTGAGTGATGCTAATAACTCTGAAACTATTCATTTCTGTAATGGGGAAAATTTTCAATTTGATAAGACTGCACAAAAATGTTGTAATTAATTAAGCCATCGTGGTAGAAGAAAATTATAATTCTTAAGAGTTATGCATGATAAGTATAGATCTCTAAACAAAAAAACTGCTGCAATTATTACATCTAGTTAATAAAATATCTTGCACTTCTACACAATAATTAAATGTTATCAAAAATATCTTGCAAAAAAATACTAAAATAATCACTCTGCAGTACTTACTCCGCCAAGACACCCAAACGGTGCGCAAAAGAACTTGTACCAATGAAGTAATGAATTCATGATACAATATCATTAAATGTAAACTATAAGGATGACACAAACATGTTGTTGGCTATGATCCATTTCAATAAACTTTTTTTTTTTTACCATAAATCGTCAACTTAACGGCCGCCGATTTCACTTAATGTTTAAACACTTCGAAATGGTTAAAAAAGAAACACTTTTTCTTTCCAGTCCCAGGTACGTTTTTCTCCCTGTAAATGGGATCAGTCATCGGCTCCATTCCCTTCTATTTTCAAATATTTACTCTCCTTTCATTTGTTTAATTGTTGGTATATCGTATTTTGTTAATATCTCTTCCATTCCATCCCCCAGCGTTTACATGGTCTGTCTCTCGATCTCCTTCCATCAGTTGTCCAATTCCATCTTTTCTTTGCTATTGTGTTTACATCCATTCTCATCACATGACCTAGCCATCTCAGCTGTTCCTTCCCAGTCTTGCTGTTCATAGGGGCCACTCCAACTGTTCCTCTGACATCTTCATTCCATTCCACCTCTTTTTGTTTCCTAAAGGTTTTAATCTCTGAGGCTTGGACCTGTCTTCTGTTTCTGCTTGTCGATGTCCAGATCTCTGATCCATATGTCATTATTGGCGTTAGCAAATTCTCGATTATAGCTTTTTTTTTTTTACTTCCTTTGGTTACACATGCATCTCTCATTACTGAATAGAGTGCTCTTGCACATTTATTATGTTTCTTCATTCTTTCACTTATCTCTTCCTTGTTTTTAGCGCCATTTTTTGTAAAAACAAATCCTACATATTTGAATGAGCCTGTGTACTTTATCACAGTGTCCCTTATCATAATATTTATTGGTATTGTTGGTTCCTTTGAAATTGTTAATACTTCTGTTTTTGATACATGGTTTCTATTTCTCCTTCTGTTAAACAATCGTTAAAACATAGCAAACCTCTTTCCAACTCTTCGTTGTCATAAGTCCAAAATGCTACGTCATTGGCAAATATCAAGATGTCTCCTGAAATGTAGTTTCTTTCTTTAAACTCTTTGATGACCATTTCCATATACGCAATGAACAAGAGTGGATTAAGGACGTTTCCCTGCTCGACTTCCGTCGTCACTCTAAACCATCTCTCATCTCCTTAGATTATTCAGGCATGGATCATATGTGCTCTTCATCACAGCTCACAATCTACCATCCAATCTATAAATTTCTAGACATCTCCATAATCTGTTCCTAGGTACCGAATCAAATGGTTTTTTTCTAACTCTATAAGCTATGTACAGTGGCCTATTGTACTCCCAGGATTTTTCATTAAGTCACTCACTTTTGAGAAATACTAGTGAAACAATCCAGGAGGAGAGGGGGGGTGGTGGAATGCAGGCAAACGCAAGTGCAAGAACATTTTTTTTTTTTTATCAAAAACCCGCTGTCGAAGGTAAGAAATATTATCAATGCAACCGCTTATGGAATCTGGAAGCCCCATAACGTTACTTATCTCCCCGACAATTCTTTGTTCTCTTGTGACATCCGACAAGATAAGATTGACAGACACTTGACAGACGGAGTGACGGCAAGATTACCGCAGGTATTTCAAACCTAAATATTACCTTCATTTACATAGTGTCCAGTTGCTCTTTCTTCGAAAAGTTTGTCATCTGGAGAATATAAGTTTCCTAAACAAATTCTATCATATCTCAAACATTATTTCTAATCTTTTACACATTATTTTTTTCTTCAATAGATACTGCATTCCTTCGAGCACATTTGGGACATTTTCCACTCAGCACTAAATTAAATCTATCGACTTATTATCCAAATCAAAACACCTTATACCCGTTTTCCGTATTACATTAAGAACCGCATCTAATATCCTTCATTCTTACTATTTAATGCCAATGTAACTTCAACCTACTGTTTCAGTTGTCACATCTCAAAAAGATTGTTTCTAATCTTTTAAATAGTTTTTTCTATTTTCTTCAATAGATACTTTGTTTCAAGCTCATTTTGGGACATATTTTACCTGGCGCTAAATTCAGTTTATTGACTTATTCAAATCAAAACATCATATACCCGTTTTCGTATTACATCAAGAATCGCATCTAATATCCTTCAGTTTTAACATCTAATGTCAATCTAACTTCAACCTATTGCAACAGGATTGCACCACGTTCTCTCCTGCGGGTCAAGTAGACACTTCTCAGAACTGAGTACTGCACAGCCTAAAATAGCTCTTATCCTGACAAACTTCTACGTGACCTGCCACTTGGGGGTCACAAACAACATTTCCTTAAAGGGCTTCTTCAATCTTTGAAGATGCAAGCATTTCCATTGTCTCGGGACGAGTCAAACATCACCTTTCTGCATTTCCCCTTTTAAGGGTAGTGAGTAACAACCTTAGGGATCATTATCTAGAAAGAAACAAGTCTCTGGAGTAGTTAAGATGATAACTTTAGGAGAAAAAGGAAAAATATCTGATTTTGATCAATCATAGTTCTAATTTCAATTACGACCAATCACGGCTGTCAAGTGATATTACCCTCTGGTGATCATATTTGCCCCACTGTTTTTAACTTATACTTAGTAAATATATAAATCAAAGAATATATATATATATATATATATACAGTATATATATATATATATATATACATATATATATATATATATATATAAATTATTACTAGCTCAGCTACATATATATATATATATATATATATCACAAACTATGAATAAGAACGTTCCATCTAAAAACATACCGTTATTTTATTATCCATGCGCCTATTTAAAGGTTTAAAGGCCGCTCATAAATGGCCGAGGCAAGGGACAGTGACATTGACCTAGCAAGCAGGACAATCCCCTAGAGACTGACCATACATACTGTATATATGATCAACTCCCAATCTCCTTCTTCACCAAAGCTAGAACCAGGGAAGGCCAGGCAATGTCTGCAGGTAGACCTATAAGCTCCTCCAATACCCACACCGCTACCCTTAGCTCACAACGATGGTAAGTTTGCAGTCACTAGAGGAACTAACGAGTTTGAGCGGGACTATTAAGATTACAGAAATAAACAATCCTACTTGTACACATTTAACTATGATATATATATATATATATATATGTATATATATATGTATATATATATATATATATATCCATATAAAGATATATATATATATATATATATACATATATATAGATAAATATATGTATATACATATATATAGATTTATATATATAGATATATATAGATATATATATATATACACATACATAAATATATACATATATATATATATATATATATATAGATAGATAGATAGATAGATATAGATATACATATACATACATACATACATACATATATATATAGATATATATATCCATATATCCATGGTGGTAGTAGGTTGGCCAGGGCACCAGCCTCCCGTTGAGATACTACCACTAGAGAGGTATTGGATCCTTTGACTGGCCAGACAGTAATGCATTGGATCCCTCTCTCTGGTCACGGCTTATTTTTTCTTTGCCTACACTTACACAGAATAGTTTGGCCTATTCTTTACATATTCTCGTCTTTCCTCATACACCTGACAACAATGAGATACTTAACACTTCTTCACCCAAGGGGTTAATTACTGTACTGCAATTTGTTCAGTGTACTTTCCTCTTGGTAAGGGTAGAAGAGACTCTTTAGCTGTGGTAAGCAGCTCTTCTAGGAGAAGGACACTCCAAAATTTAAACCACTGTTCTCTTGTCTTGTGTAGTGCCATAGCCTCTGTACCATGGTCTTCCACTGTCTAGGGTTGGAGTTCTCTTGCTTGAGGGTACACTCAGGCCCACTATTCTATCTTATTTTTTTTTTCTTTTTTTTCTTCCTCTTGTTTTTTTGAAATGGTGTGTTGGGCAGGCTTAATAGAAGGGCCATGGATGCCTGGTGGTTTATCAAGAGGTTGTCTTTTTCCTTTTTCTGATTCTTTTTCTTCTCAAAACCATCCTTACTGTCCTCCCTTCAGTTGAAGTGGCTATCCTGGAGGGTATTTAGCCTTGCATGGTGTATCGGCTCCTCCATGTTGATCAGTTTTTCCGACTTTTTACTATAGTCTATGGGTATCATCAATCACTTTGTTTATAATTCTGTACGTATTGTTTTTGTTATAATTCTTGTTAATCTAGTTTTTAAGTATGATGTCTCTTTTTTATTTCTATTAATTCTTATGCTGTCTGGAGACATTGAGCGAAATCCGGGACCAGTAGCCTACGTCCTAGATTTCGTCAATGTCGTCTTCTGTATTGCAATATTCGTGGTCTTCATGCAAATATCCAAGACCTTACAGTTGCGTCCAGACAGTATGACATTCTTTTGTGCTCAGAAACTTTGGTTTCTAATATGAGGCACTCATCTGAGTTCCTTATAACTGGTTTTAAGAAGCCAATAATGTTGAAACGTGATGTCATCCCTAGGGCCAGGGGAATGGCGGTGTATATTAGGACCGAGTACCCTGCTTCTCATAAGTCCTGCTATCAATGTGGATGTCATGAGATTCAGGTAATAAAAGTTTGTGGCAGGCATAACAACTTTTATTTGTGTTCGATCTACCGGAATCCAGATATGGATGATTCTATCTTCGATTGTCTTCTTACCATTATGGCTAAGATACAAGAAGATGATAGAAAGGCTTCTTTTGTCTTTGTTGGTGATTTTAATGCTCACCATAGGGAGTGGTTAAGTTCTATCTCTCCTACCGATCGCCATGGCTTAAGAGCTTTAGACTTTGCCTCTGAATCAGGCTGTGAGCAAATCATAAATGAAGCTACTCACAGGTCTGGTAATTGCTTGGACCTCGTATACACTGACTCCCCTGGCGTTATATCTAGTAAGGTTGGTTCTCCAGTCGGGACATCTGATCATGCCTTGATTTCATTATTAGTGAAGACTGAGCAGCCTGTCCCTGATATATCATATTCTTGTAAAATTTATATGAAATCCCAAGCAGACTGGAATGGGATTTTACATGATCTTTTGTGCTTGAATTGGTCACAATTATATAATAGTGTATATCCTGTCGTCCCTTTGAATGAGAATCTAGTCAACATAATTGATAGGCGTATCCCTTCTCGTGTGCTAAGGTACCGAATGAAGGACAAACCGTGGTTCAATGATGATTGTAGACGTGCTTTTTTGGAGAAGCAGGAGGCCTATCAACTTTGGAAGGGTAACAGATCAGATTTTACCTGGAACAACTATACTGAGCTTCGAGCTTTTGCTCAGAGAGTTTATGCCTCAACTGAAAAGGAGTACAATTTAACCATAAAAGAAACACTTTCTGGTATAACTCAGGAACATAAATGGTGGTCTACCCTTAAATCTGCACTCTTTGGTGTGGATGCAACAGTTCCTCCTTTACTTAAACCAGATGGCTCAGTCACTCACTGTCCAAAGGAAAAGGCAACCCTTTTGGCTGATGTTTTTGACAGTAAACAGAGTAATGAAAAACTTGAACTTCCTCATTCCTGTTTTCCTGAGGCTAAACTAACTAGTTTAGCTTTTCGATCTCGTGAGATTAAAGCTCTGTTGGTGGACCTTGATGCTTATGGAGGTGTAGACCCAAATGGTATTTTTCCTTTGTTTTTTATAAAGACAGCAGATTTCTTAGCTCCAAAGTTATCTGTTATTTTGCGCAAGTTAGCAAGAAGAGGAGCTTTTAGCACTAGTTGGAGAATTGGTAATGTTACTCCTCTATGTAAATGTGTTTGTGGTAGCTCAAGTCCCACTGATTACCGCCCAATTTCCATAACTCCCATATTATCTAAAGTTTTTGAACGTCTTCTGGCAAAACGTCTTAATAGGTTTGCTGAAGGTAATCATCTACTCCCTAGTTTGCAATTTGGTTTTCGTAAAGGGCTTGGAGCATGTGATGCCCTTCTTACAATCTCCAATGCTGTACAGAAATCCCTTGATTGTGGTCGGGAAGTTCGTATGATTGGCCTTGATTTTAGTGCTGCCTTTGACCGTGTTAATCATGAGGCCCTTGTTTTCAAACTGAAACAGTTGGGAGTGGGTGGGTCGTTTCTTAGCATTATTATTGATTTTTTAAGTAATAGATCTCAAAGAGTTGTTGTTGATGGGCACCATAGTGATTATAGGAATGTGATATCCGGTGTTCCACAGGGTAGTGTTCTTGGCCCATTACTTTTCATACTATATACACATGACATGTGGTTTGGCCTAGAAAACAAGCTTGTTGCATATGCAGATGATGCTACTCTCTTTGCATCAATTCCATCCCCTGAATGTAGATCTAGGGTTGGTGAATCCCTTAATAGAGATTTAGCTAGAATTAGTGCATGGTGCAAATTATGGGGTATGAAGTTGAATCCTAACAAAACTCAAAGTATGATTGTAAGTAGGTCAAGGACGGTGGCCCCTCAACATCCGGATCTCAGTATTGATAATGTTTCTTTAAATATGTGTGACTCTTTCAAAATTTTAGGTGTGATTCTCGACAGTAAATTTACTTTTGAGAAACATATAAGGTCTGTGTCTTCTTCAATTGCACAAAAAATAGGCTTATTGAGAAAGTCTTTCAAGATTTTCGGTGATCAATCTATTCTGAAGAAGTGTTTTAATTCTTTCATTCTACCTTGTTTTGAGTATTGTTCTCCTGTCTGGTGTTCAGCTGCTGATTCTCATCTTAATTTGTTGGACAGAAACTTACGGTGTATTAAATTTCTTATGCCTGATCTAGATATTAATCTCTGGCACCGTCGTTCAATTAGTTCATTATGCATGTTGCATAAGATTTTTCATAACTCTGACCATCCTTTACATTCAGATCTCCCTGGACAATTCTATCCTGTTCGTAATACTAGGCAGGCAGTTAATTCTAATAGCCAGGCCTTCTCCATCACGAGGCTCAATACTACGCAGTACTCTAAAGTTTTATTCCAGCTGTGACCAAGTTGTGGAATGATCTTCCTAATCGGGTGGTTGAATCAGTAGAACTTCAAAAGTTCAAAGTTGGAGCAAATGCTTTTTTGTTGACCAGGCGGACATGAGTCTTTTTATAGTTTATTTATGAGATATTTTTTTTTTATTTTGTTAATAGTTTATATATGACATGTCTGTTTTGACATTGTTACTTATTTTAGAATGATTTATTGTTAATTTGTTCTCTTCATTTATTTATTTCCTTATTTCCTTTCCTCACTGGGCTATTTTTCCCTGTTGGAGCCCCTGGGCTTATAGCATCTTGCTTTTCCAACTAGGGTTGTAGCTTGGATAGTAATAATAATAATAATAATAATAATAATAATAATAATAATATACAGTATATATATATATATATATATATATACACACATATATACATGCGTATATACATATATATAGATAATATATATATATATATATATATACATATACATATACTATGTATATATATATATATATATTATATATATATATATATATATATATATTATAAATTGCATTTGTAAATCTGTATTTTCTATCAACACACAATAAAAAAATCTGAAGTGTCTCTAATGATAGAGGATCTGAAAAGCAAAAAAAGAAAAAAAAAATATCCCACCTTTACATAACCGAACCGATCGCCTGGTGCCTTGTAAATCTTGGAATGTGGAACGGTACCGATTGGACCGGATAACCCGGACAAAGATCAGGGGCTGGGTGGAGAACATTAGCATAATCCATAAAGCTTTCAGCAATAAATTCGAGCAATAAGTACAGATATTATGAGCTAGGAATACCTGAATAATTTCTCTAGGTTATTAGCAAATTTCCAAAAGAAGATTGTTGATGTTAAATAGTTACAAAATTTTTTTTTTTTTTAGTATCTTGTGGAAACAGCCAAAGGTTATTAAATCCAAATTATAGTATAAAATCTTTTTTCCTTTTTAAGCTATTGCCCTTTGAAGAGATGGCTCTAGAGAAAAAATAATATATAACTGCCGCGATCACATTTCAACTGGCTCATTGGGGCGCATTTTCCTACTGTGATCTACCACCTGACCTTTAAAATCTCCTTCTCTAGAAAATTAAATATTTTACAACATAAGCAATAATCCTTTATATTAAACCTCTCTCTCTCTCTCTCTCTCCTCTCTCTCTCTCTCTCTCTCTCTCTAAGGGAGATTAGCTCATCAAACTTTCAACTGGGATCCACAAGCCACTAGAAGAGTTGGAAGACAGAGGCCGACATGGCTGAGGACTATGAAGCGTGAAATAGATGATAAGTTGAGAAGTATTGATTTGAAAGCTCAATGTAGAGACGACTGGCGAATTCTAACCGAAGCCCTTTGCGTCAACAGGCGTAGATGATAATGATAATGATGATGATGATAATTATCATGATCATGAAGATAAATATATATATATATATATATATAAGTATCTATAGATACATATATAATTATATATATACTATATATATATATATATATACATATATACATACATATACATAAATATATATATATATATACATATATAAATATATATATATATATATATACACACATATATACATATATACATACATATACATAAATATATATATATACATATATATAAATATATATATATATATATATACACACATATATATATATAATATATATACATATAAATAAATATATAGCCATCCACACTGACAAATAAATAAAACAATAACTCCACTTCGTATTAAGGAAAATTGTGCTGGGTAAGTTTCAACCGTCTCAAAAAATGCTACAGTCAGAAGAATAGCGAAGGTATGCCAAGCCTTTGCCTTTGACGCACTAATGACCATCTCCGTCAGAATCCCCGACAGGATTGACATCAACGAAGCTTCACTCGGGAGGACAACTCTCAAAAAGAAAAAAAAAAAAAACTACCTCCACAACCACCACACCTGGTGAGCATTGTGTACCGCTTGACCCGGCTTCAAGTTCATCACCCTCTTCTCTCTCTCTCTCTCTCTCTCTCTCTCTCTCTCTCTCTCGTGGCACAAACCATCACATGTATATATACGTAAAAAACTTCCACTACTACTAGATGACGAGGTTGCTATAGCCATGTCTCTCTCTCTCTCTCTCTCTCTCTCTCTCTCTCTCTCGTGGCACAAACCATCACATGTATATATACGTAAAAAACTTCCACTACTACTAGATGACGAGGTTGCTATAGCCATGTTCTCTCTCTCTCTCTCTCTCTCTCTCTCTCTCTCTCTGCACAAACCAACTTATGTATATATATACGTAACCTTCTACTGCTACTAGATGACGAGGTTGCTAGAGCCAAGTTCTCTCTCTCTCTCTCTCTCTCTCTCTCTCTCTCTCTCATATGTACACATGTACATATACGTAAAAAACTTCCACTACTACTAGATGACGAGGTTGCTAGAGCCAAGTTCTCTCTCTCTCTCTCTCTCTCTCTCTCTCTCTCTCGGGGCACAAAACATCACATGTACACATGTATATATACGTAAAAAAAACCTCTACTACTACTAGATGACGAGGTTGCTAGAGCCTCTCTCTCTCTCTCTCTCTCTCTCTCCTCTCTCTCTCTCTCTTCTCTCTCTCTCTCGGGGTACAAACCAACACGTATAAACATGTACATATACGTAAAAACTTCCACTGCTGCTATATCGTGGACTATGAAAAAGACTTTGAGTGTGGTGAGTACTGCGTTATTAAAGAATTCCTCTTAAATATGGAAAGTTTATCAAATCTGTTCATGAGCATAGCAAGTGCAAAGCTGATGTTAATGGAGTCTTATCAAATGAATTCCCAGTGAACAGCGGAGTACTCCAAGGGAATGTGTTGTCACCTATGTCGCTTATCCTCCTCATGGATTTCGTAATGCGCAGAACAGTCGGAGATGGTGGAGAAGGATGGACTGGATTGATGATAAAAAATTTAGAAGACCTAGAGTATACTGATAATACTGTCCTTGTTAGCAGAACAACACAGGATTTGCAATGTTTGCTTACCGGAATGCATGAAATATCACACGAGGTTGGACTGAAGATAAATAGAAGAAAGACAGAGACGATGAGAACGGAGTTTGCAATGGAAGATGAAGTATCATTGGAAGGAGAAATTATTAAAGAGGTAGAAGCATTTTAGTATTTAGTAACTACGACCACCAATACAGGGTCTTTAGAATTAAAGTTTAGTGAAAGATTGAAAAAAAGCAAATCAGACAATGGCTAGGTTAATTAAAAATTTTGATATTAAATCGCCTGAAACTACATATAAAAATCACACCATATATCAGTTTAGTGAGATCGGTGTTACTGAATGGGCATGAGTCGTGGTATGACAATGAAACAATCTCCAATGGATTTAGTAGATTTGAGAACAAAGCCCTCAGAAGGATATTGAAAGTTTAATGGCAGGACAGGATTAAAAATGAACTATAAGACAGATTACTACAGTGCCATATGTGGAGGCGATCATGATGAGAGGTAGATGGAGATGGTTTGGGCATGCTCTTCGTACTCCACAAGAGAGAATACTTCCCCATACGTTCAGCTGGGTTCCACAATGAACTAGAAGAGTTTGAAGAACCAGTCCTACATTGCTGAGGACTATGAAGCGCGAAGTAGATGATGATGAATGGAGAAGTATTGAATTAAAAGCTCAAGATAGAGACGACTGGCGAAATCTAACTGAGGCCCTTTGCGTCAATAAGCGTAGGATGAGGAGATGACTACTAGATGACGAGGTTGCTCAAGAGCCACGTCTCTCTCTCTCTCTCTCTCTCTCTCTCTCTCTCTCTCTCGTGGAACAAACCATCACATATACACATGTTCATATACGTAAAAACTTCCACGACTACTAGATGATGAGGTTGCTATAGAGCCACGTCTCTCTCTCTCTCTCTCTCTCTCTCTCTCTCTCTCTCTCGACACAAACCTACACATGTGTACATATACGTAAAAACTTCCAAAACTACTGGATGACAAGGTTGCTAAAGAGCCACGTCTCTCTCTCTCTCTCTCTCTCTCTCTCTCTCTCTCTCTCTCTCATAGTAAAGCCACATACACGTATAATTAATTAACAGTAGTAGTAGTAGTAGTAGTAGTAGTAGTAGTAGTAACCCTTGCTGGGGGTACTACGCCGAAACCAAAACCAATCTGACGGCCAATCCTGCTCTGGTTCACGATACCTGATCTCCTATAAGAGTAACAAGATGCTGGGTCTCTCTCTCCCTCCCTCCCTGAACAACATTCCCCAGCGTCTTCACCGAAAAAAAAAAACTGAAAAAAACCCAATAATACTATATACAGCTGGCAGAAGGCATCCAGATATTCAGTCCTTGGGAAACCACAGTGACCCCCTTGAAGTCACATTGTGGAGACACCGGCTCAACCTACAAATACCTATAAACGCACGCACGCACGCACGCAAACACACTTTGCATTCTGGAACCACTCTCACTACGTTCAAAGGCACAACACCGGTCCTCCAAACTAATGCGAGATCTTCTTGCATTACACTCGCATGCTCAAATGGCTCATGAATTACCTGGGGAATATCAAGAAGGGACGCACAAAGACTTTAAAATGGAAACAGTTATCGGTCGACTAACGACCCCCCTGGGTCGCTAAAGAGATAAATGTAGGTCGTCATCCAGTTCATGTGCAATGTGCGCAAGCGCCCATGTAGTGTGTATATGTTTTCTTTAGTTTTTCCTCCTCTAAAACTTTTCCTGTATTTAATGTATTTCTTGATCTCTCTCTCTCTCTCTCTCTCTCTCTCTCTCTCTCTCTCTCTCTACGAAAATAGTTTGGCCGATTGACAAACAGGTCACGCACACACGACAAGTTGCAAGCACAAATAAATGCAAAACACGGCCGCCAGAGCATAGGACCACGTTGGCGCTACCATAATCAGGGAATCGAGAGAAGACCAAAATACCAACGTTTTTCATCACTAAACAAGAAAAACTCTACCCTCAGGGTAACTTCGCCATGAATTTATCTTCCTCCACCGTGATATTTTTATTAATGATACTGTGCCATAAGGTTTACATTAAGTTCTACTATGAGCTTATAAATTCTTTCCTTTATCAAACAAGAAAAAGAGAGACGGGTTACCCATCAGAATAACGCCTTCTTGGATCAATAAAAACTATTTAATAAAAAAAAAAAAAAAAACTTGCAACGTACTTTATCAGTCTGGTGCAATTTCAACTGGAATCATTAACATTCTCGTATAACATTTTGTTTCATTTTCATATACATTAAATTAGCTCACGCCTTTTCAACTGAATTCTGTTGACTTGTCAATCATTTTAATTTCCTATTCTCAAGTTTTAAACGATTTTCACAATCGACATTCCATTCAGTGGAGGATCCAAATGCATGTTAATGGTACGCTTGAATAATAATAATAATAAGAATAATAATAATAATAATAATAATAATAATAATAATAATAACGATGATGATCACGATGCTGATGATGATGACAATAATATTTGGTATACTGACACTAATCGCGTAATGACAAATACATAAGATTTAAAATACCTTTCTTGAGTAGCTTTAGAAGATACAAAAGAACCACGAAACATCAGAATCTAATATGTATATATATATATATATATATATATACACTCTTTTACCAACACTCGTTCAAAATGTGTACAAGAAGAGTGACTTGGTATTCAGTTTCAAAGGTAAAGACTTGTCCACCAAATATGCCTTCCGTAGTTTTTAAACGTTGCGAAACAAAACCAATTTGGTTCATTTTACGTCACTTATTCAAAATGTTATTGAGGAAAATTTTCCCGTTTACCTGATGTTATATTCTCGACTAGAGATCGAGTTATAACGGAAAAATCATTCAAATAAAAAAGAGAGGGATCTGCCCACAGAGAAAGAAATCTAGAATTTCATGACAAATATTATATTACTAATTGTATCACTTCCAGTTCTGGTCTGAGAGACCATGTCCATCTCTCATCCTCTCACCACTTGAGAGAGAGAGAGAGAGAGAGAGAGAGAGAGATAGAGAGAGAGAGAGAGAGAGAGAGATAGATAGATAGATAGATAGAGAGAGAGAGAGAGAGAGAGAGAGAGAGAGAGAGAGAGAGTGTAATGTATCACCTAAAATGTATATGCAAACCAACAATACTTCAAGTTGAACAAATTTCTTTTGTAGAAAGGATTGGAATACAGATTTTGAAATGAAAATAAAATGCAGTTTGAAAACAAACAAACAAACACACACACATATATATATATATATATATATCATCAGCCTTAGAAAATTCTTTCCACACGTCTGTTTACAATCTTTCTATGCCACTCTATACTCGCAAATTTTCTTAGCTTGTCAATCCATCGTCTTCTCTTCCTTCTACTTCGTTTGCAATCAGTAGAGATTAATTCTGTTATTCTCCTCTCCCTGTATTATCTGTCATTCTCATTATATGTCCTGACCATGTCCATTTCTTTTCCTCACAAGTTGTTAGAATATTCTCTACTTTAGTTGCTCTCATATCCGCGTGCTCTTTTTTCTGTGTCAGTGTTATTCCCGTCATTATTTTTTTCCATAGCTCTCCGAGTTGTAACTAGCTCAAGTTTTAAATGTTTTAAGAATATTAATAAGACAAAAATACTTACATATACAAGATAATGAAAGTTAAGAGTTCAATCCTATCGTTAGTATAATACAAATTTGAATTTTTTATGGGTATATAGGTCATTTAACAAATATCATTGAGTGCCTACAATGATCTCATTGTTTCCGATGTTACTGCCCGAGTTACCGGTTGATTATAGTTTTATGAGTAAGGGTTTATTAATTCATGATAGAGTAATATTTTAATGACGTGAATTGAAGGAAATAAGTATTTTTTCAAGTGTTATATACGGGTTAAACTAAAAAAATACGTCTCAAGTTAAAATAAGGATTTGGTGGTCAAGTGGGTGTCCGT
>NC_090763.1:20114859-20129859 GCF_036898095.1 Palaemon carinicauda | reverse complement strand
CAATCTAGAAAATAATTTACCAACTGATTCTCAGAATGAACTTAAAAGTAGATGTCTTAAAATCTCACATCTAGCATCTCAATAAACAATCTCTCTCTCTCTCTCTCTCTCTCTCTCTCTCTCTCTCTCTCTCTCTCTCCAGCCGGTGCGACGTCCTCCTCCTCCTCCTCCTCCTCCTCCATCTGTAGCCTTAGCGGCATTTTGACCTCTCGGGCAATGGAAGCTGCTTCACAGGTCGTCGTCCGTTTACAACTATTCTCCCTTGCTGCTGCAGCTACTGCAAATTTTATTTGGCTGCTTTTTGCGGTCATTCTGTTGTTACGCAACTTGCATTCGCGTAATAATTGCTGTTGTGGAGTGGAAAACAGGGGAATTTCGTTTTATTCAACGGCTATTTAAATCTAATTCAATAAATATTAATTCAATTTACTTCTTCCGGAGGTTTACATATCAACTTAAAATTAATGAAATAAAATTGACATGAAAATAACAAAATACAATAATTAATTTCTTATTAAAAAATAAAGATTTTATATAAAAATCATTTACAAAATAACTGGAACAATAAAAGAAATTATAAAAAGAACGAGGATGAAAAACCATTTCTCCGAATCTACCTTAAAATAAAATAAAATATATCTGCTCATGTCCTTCACAACCTGGGGGTTCCCACAAAACCCCATTGCCCCCGCCCAAACCCCACCACTCCCTCGTCCAGCCCATACCCAACTTCACTATAACCCAACCGATCATGTATAAATTAAGTGGAGCGAGTAATGTTCCAGGACGCACAGAGGGTACACGCCCACTTCCAGTTTGAAGATTTAACCTCAGTCCTCTGAACCTCATCTAACCCCACACAGAACACACTCCGTGAACCCCAGATACTGACGATTGGATATTCTCTCCCGGTGAGGAAAGACACTATGTGAGGATAGAGGCAAAAGGGGTTATTTTGTGAGGAAACAGAAGGTTTTCTCAAACAAAAGAGAACATGGATTATTTTATTGAGTTGAAGAAAAAAAGAAATAAAATCTAATCCAATGATTTAGATGATTGAAAATAAAAATCATATGATGAAAAATAATTATTCAGTATATAAAAAAAAAACCTTCCTTCAAGTGAGGAAAGAAACGAAGAAAATTACTATTCTACGTAAAAGTAGCAATCCACTTTTCAAGTGAGAGAAAGATACAAAATCATATATAGGCCTAAAGGGTTTAAGAAATAGATTTTTATCGAAAACTGTAAAAACACTAGAACAAAAAAAATCAACAACATTAACCAAGTAAAATTACTAATAATGAAGAAGTCACCACCCTATGGATATACTCAGAAAAAAATAATAAAAAAACTCAAAATACTTTAAAATACTAAAAATACTTTAAAATAGAATACTCGCAATAAGAAAAACTATACTCAAATTCTTCATTTAGGAAGGAAAACTTACTTGGCTGGTGATTTTCAACAGCAATCACAAACAGGATAATTCAAAACGTTATGAGAAAATACCAAGAGAAACCATGACATAAAAAAGTCCATGTAAAGTACTTATAAATTAATCGATAATTAAAGAAGATTTAATAATTACTGACCATTTGTAAGGATTTGGAAACTTCACATAAATTACGGATTAACAATTATAATAAAAAATACTGAACTCTAAACTCTATCCACAGATAAGCTCATCATAACCCAGCTTAGAAGTCAAACTAGTAACAGGTTAGCATATAAACATTAACTATATATACACACTCTCACACACTCATATATATATATATATATATATATATATATTATATATACATATATATATATATACACACACACACAAAATATCACAATGGGTCGCTAAGGATTGCAAAAGATAAAGGGGAAGGTGGAGAAGACGATGGATTGACGAACTAAGAAAGTTTGCGGGTGTGGACTGGCAAAGAAAGACCATAAACAGATGCAATTGGAAGGACATGTCTGAGGCCTTTGCTCTGCAGTTAATTAGTAATGGTTGATATATATATATATATATATATATATATATATATATATATATATATATATATATATATATATATATATATACACACACATACATATATATATATATATATATATATATATATACACACACACATATATATATATATATATATATATATATATATATATATATATATATATATACACCCCTCGGCACACAAGTGGTACAGCATTTGCCCTACGTTCGGTAGGTCATGAATGGATACAGGCCTACACCGACTACTACGCCCCATTATAATTTACTGGGAAAAAAAAAAAAAGGGGGGGGGGAGGTTTATAGATATAGCCCCATAGCCTTCAAAACCCTAATAACAAATCGAATGGCAGTAATTTTCTGGTGCCCCTCTCTTAAGGGAATAGAGTGTAGATAAAACACACACACACACACAAAGAATATATGGATCGCTTCAGCCGCGTGTGAGTCGAATAACACATTCGAGACTCCGCCTATTCGATCAATGTTCATCTTTGCCTTATTCAAACTTTATAAGGATTCGAAGTTATCCTTAGGATGAAGAATTTTTATAAAAGGAAAGGGAAACCTTTCGACTACATCTCTTGAATGATATTGAGCGTACCTTTGACAAGTATATCCGAACATACTAAAAAAAAAATCGGAATAAATGTCAAAAGATTTGGAAAGCTTGAGAAGAAAAGTATATATGTATAGCTACTTACAATTTGATTACGAAGTACCTGTAGCATAACCATAACTAATATTGTTAAAAAGCTTCACTATATTAAGCTGATATAGAGTTAAGCTCAACTTTAATCTGATCCCGAGAACAAATTTAAGTTTCCTCTTCATATAATGTTAACTTAAGCTACACCTCAAGGTGACCTCGAGATCAAGCCAGACCACAAAAAGGGGGGCGAAAAGCCAAATGATCACGAGAATTACAGAAGGGATGAAAAAGATAAACTTATTCCCAAGGAAATCATGCTATATGTCAATATTTCTTCAGCTTTGGTTTCGATAAGACAATCTTACGATCTGTATATACTTTTGCCTTTCCTAGGATTCAAAATATAGCCATGCTCTCTTGCAACTCCCATATATAATGTATATACTGAATAAATAGAAAGTCCACTTTTCTCTCTTCCTTTCTCTCTCTCATATATAAAATATTTTACCTAGGAAAAGCAGTTAAAAAAATAATGATTTTTCTTTTAATTTTATAAATACTTGTTAAAGGCCTCAATTTAGCCCTGCAATTATTGTTAATAGAGATTTAGTTAAAATTAGCACACGGTGCAAATTATGAACCATGAACTTGAACCCCTAACAACACTCAAACTAGAAAAGCCTTCTGAGAGTGTAGACTTATTTCTTGAAACCAGCTTGCCTTTCCCAGAATCAATTTAGACCGTAAGCGTATGACAACCATGTGGGAACTTAGGGTTAAGGTTAGGGTTAATTCGGTCCACCATTTCCTTGACCTTGACCTTGGCCTTTGACCTAGGATTTTCAAACCTGAATCACTTCCACGTGTAACAATAACAATTAATCCATAAAAAATCACTATTCTGAGTAAAATTGTGGCCAGAAATTTTTTCACAAACAGACAAACTGGGGTGAAAACATAACCTTCTACCGACTTCGTTGGCGGAGGTAATTATGATTTCAAGTAAATCGAAAAGAGTCACTCTTAAACATTCAGATCTTTGAATGTTTCTTTAATCATATACAGCACATCTAAAATTTAGGCGAAATTCTTGATTGAAAATTTACTTATGAGAAAAAAATTCGCTTCGTTTCTTCTTCAATTACACAAAAATATGTCTTATTAAGAAAGTCTTTAAAGATTTTTTGTGCTCAATCTATCTTGAGAAAATGTTATAAATCTCTCATTCCACCATACTTGTGTATTGATCATGTCTGATCTACAGCTACAGAATTACGGTCTATTATATTTCTTCTCTATAATCTGGATATTAATCTTGAGTAAGTCGTTCAGAGTTTTTTTTTCGTGTAAGTTTAAAAAAAGGCTTACTTCTCACCAATATATGCATTCATATCTTCCTAGACTGCGCCATGAAGTACGCATCACTATTATCATTATGATTATAATTACTGGCTAAGCTACAACCATAGTTGGAAAAGCAGGATGCTAAATGCCCAAGGGCCCCAATTGGAAATAATAGCCCAGTGAGGTTTGGAAATGAGGAAATAAATATACTATATGCGAGGTAATGAACCATTAAAGTACAATATTTTAATAACAGTAACAACATTAAAACACACTTTATATAAAATTTAAAAGACTTATGTTTGCCGGTTCAATATAAAAACATTTGCTGCCAGTTTGAACTTCAGAAGTTCCCCCGATTCAACTACCCGAATAGGAAGATCATTCCACAGCTTGGTCACAGCTGCAATAAAACTTCTAGAATACTGTGCAGTATTGAGCATCATGATGGAGAAAGCCTGACTATAGAATTAACTGCATAACTAGTATTACAATCTGGGTAATACTGTCCGGGAATATCTGAATGTAAAGGATGGTCAGAATTATGAAAAATTTTATGCAACATGCATAATGAACTAATTGAACGACGGTGCTAGAAGTTAATATCTAGATCCAGAATAAGAAATTTAATAGACCGTAAGTTACTGTCCAACAAGTTCAGATGCGAATCAGCAGCTGAAGACCAAACAAGAAAACAATACTCGAAACAAAGTAAAATAAAAGAATTAACATACTTCTTCAGAATAGATTGATCCCCAAAAATCTTACAAGACTTTCTCAATAAGCCAATTTTTTTTTGGTACAATTGAAGAAGAGACAGACTAATGTGTTTCTCAGAAGTAAATTTGTTGTCAAGAATTACACCTAAATACATAGTTAAAGAAACATTATCAATGCTGACATTCACATGTTGAGGAGCCACTGTTCTCGACCTACTTGCAATCATAATTTGAGTTTCGTTAGGATTCAACTTCATGCCCATTTGCACCTATGCACTAATTTTAGCTAGATCTATATTCAGGGATTCAGCAATCGCAGATCTTCATTCAAAAGAGGTAATTTTTTCAAAGCAGCATCGTCTGGGCCAAATATGCATTCAAGTCTATCAGTCTTGCCTTCTTCATAAGGTTCAATACTAAACATTGTTCATGAAGATTTAATCCAGCTGTGACTAAATTGTGGAAGGATCTTCTTAATCAGCCGGTTGAAATAGTAGAACTTTAAAAGCTCAAACATGTTGCAGTTGGTTTTCTAAGTTAAAAAGGTTGACAGAAGTCTCATTTAACATAATGGTTAACGCCAGAAAGGTAAATGAGCACAGCGGCGATTATCATTGTTCCTGTAACGCCAATATACGTAAATCAACCAATTAACTTCTTCATAATTAACATAATAAAAATCAAGACAGTAGGCGGCTAAATCATTACAGAAAAGATACCTTTCACGTAGAACCTCAATAACAAAATTATGATCTCATATATATATATATATATATATATATATATATATATATATATATATATATATATATATATATATATATACTATATATATATGTGTGTGTGCATAAAAATCACAAGGAAACGTGATTATCATAAGTAAAATAACCGCAAGGAAAAGGAAATAGAAATTATAGGACTAAGTCCTGCCTAGTTTCGTAATACTTCTTCACTGTCAAGACTCACTCCTAATTTTCTACTTCATTTTCCTTGGTTATTTTGCACACACACACACACACACACACACACACACACACACACACACACACACATATATATATATATATATATATATATATATATATATATATATTTATATATATACATATATATATAAATATATATATATATATATATATATATATATATATATATATATATATATATGTGTGTGTGAATAGTTAATGACAACAGTAATCCATGGTCAAAAGATTCATGGAATCTTAGACTAGTTACTGTAAAGTATTTCCAATAGAAATAAAAATATTTCAGTCACAAGGTTAACTATGCTAGCATGAATGATAGTGAAGATCATTAACATGAGCTGATTTCTGAACTATAGTGTTCCATTCCATTATCAATAAAAGCGGTCGGGGGCGTTATTGAAATTTTCAGCATGTGGGTGAAACAAAACCAGACAACCACAAACACAAACTCAAATACACACACACACACACACACACACACACACACACACATATATATATATATATATATATATATATATATATATATATATATATATATATATATCAGTCAGTTGGTAGTGAAGTTTTGGGACATGCAGTTACAAGGTGAAAACCATGGATATCAAATGATACTTGGGATACGATAAAAAAGGAGAAAGACAGAAATTGATGGTTGCAAGTTTTCGAGGAAGTAATGATAATTACAAGGTAGAGCATGTTAAGAATTCCAGCATTAATAGTGAAGTGAAAAGAAAACCCAGGAATGACTGGAGAGAGTATTTAGACAGGAAGGCAAATGAGTTTGACAAAGCTACGAATTCACGGAGTAGCTATGGTGTGGGTTGCTCATAGAATTATTAATGAAATTTCTACTGTTGCAAAAAAAAGCATATACCCATCAAAAGAAGAGATGGATCTGTTATAACAACACAAGATGAAGAAAGACAACGTTGGATGGAACACTTTAGTGAGATTATAAATAGGAGATATGAAGGGAATAATTTTATTGATATTTCTGAAGCTGAGGAAGACCTTGATGTGCCCATGAATGAATTCAGTCTCTGAAGTCGAAGCTATTATTAAAAAACTCAAGCGATGGAAAGCCCATGAATATGATGGAATAACTGCTGAGATGATTCTGGACGAAAATTAAGTGACTCCCGGAATACTTACAAGATTATTTTGTAGAATATGGCGTGAAGAGGCAAACCCTGATAAATGGGAGCCAGGAGTGTTGGTGAAAATGGCTAAAAAAGGTCTGACTAATTGCAATAATTAGAGGCATCACACTTACCTCAGTTGTTATGTAAATATATGGTATGCTCATTCTAGAGATTAGAGAAAGATTGATGGAAAGCTGAGAGATGAAAAACCAGGATTTAGAAAAGGTAAAAGTTGTACTGACCAATTTTTCCTTTTAAGACATGTTGTACAGTAATGAGTAGAATAAAGAAATCCACTTTTTATGGAATTTATGGACTATAAAAAAGCCTTTGATAGTTGGCACCGGTCAATTTTGTGGAAAATCCTGCGTCATTATGGAATTCCCCTTAAATATGTAAATTTGATTAAGGCTGTTCAGGAGCATAGCAAGTGCAAAGTTGATGTTTGTGAAGTCCTGTCAAATTAATTTCCAGTAAACAGTGGAGTACTCCTCATGGATTTTGCAATGCGTAACAGTTGGAGATGGAGGAGAAGGATTGGATTGGAATGGTAACAGGAAATTAGCGGACCTAGAGTATGCTGATGATGATGTCCTTAATAGCAAAATACCACAGGGCTTGCATAACTTGCTTACCATAATGCATGAAATGTCACATGAGGTTGGGCTCAAGATAAATAGAAGAGAGACAGAGATGATGAGAACAGAATATGTAATGGAAGATGAAATATCACTGGAAAGAGAAAGGATTAATGAGGTGGAATCATTAAATTTTTTAGAAACTATGACCGCTACTTTAGAATTGGAGATTAATGAAAGATTGAAAAAAGTAAATCAGATAATGGCTAGATTAAGTAAAATTTGGAAATCAAGTCGCCTGGAATTACATATAAAAATCAGGCTATATATCAGTTTACTGAGATCGGTGTTACTGTGGGGACATGAGTCATGGTATGACAATGAAACAATATCCAACAGACTTAGTAGATTTGAGAACAAAGCCCTCAGAAGACAATTGGGAGTTAAATGGCAGGGCAGGATTAGAAATGAAACTATAAGAGATTCGAGATCATGATGAGGGGTATTGCAAATGGTTTTGGCATGCATTTCGCACTCCCCAAGAGAGATTAGTTCACCAAACTTTCAATTGAGCTCCAGGACACTAGGAGAGTTGGAAGACCTAGGGCTACATGGCTGAGGACTATGAAACGTGAAGTAGGAGATAATGAATGGAGAAGTTTGCTTCAAAATCTCAAGTTAGAGACAACTGGCGAAATCTAACTGAGGTCATATATATATATATATATATATATATATATATATATATATATATATATATATATATATATATATATATATATACATACATATATATAATATATATACACATATATATATGTATGTATGTATATATATATATATATATATATATATATATATATATATATATATATATAAAATAAAGCAACATCAAGGTAAATATAGACATCTTAGGGCTTTTCTAATGTTGTCGTATGAAGAAATACCGAAAATTTCCAACAAGATATAAAAAAAGACAAATTAAAGAAAAATACTGGAAAACTTAAAAATTAAGAACTGTCATGGGATGAAAAGATAATTTATACTTCACTTCAGAAACATGAGACTAGATTGGATTAGATTTTGGAATTTCGGTTATATGGTCAACTGTTGAGACCCGGGGGGGGGGGGGGACATTCAGCGGAGGCTGTGACTGTGATAAAACCTATATGCTACATTATTCTGGAATCGTACTAGTCATTTCTTACTATACGTTTTCGCCAACATCCAACCGATGCAAGCGAGAGAAAGTGTTGTAACGTCACACTACGATCTTGCAGTTCGAGGAGCAAATAGGAAAAAGTGTAAACGAAACCAATCAGCTGACATCATCATGGCGCCCAGAAATTTTCTGACTGTTACAGTACTATGTATTCTCGGAATATTACGTGAATTGAATAAATCTATAACTACCGCAGGATGAACAAAACAGATTTTTATTATCTCTTGAGGCTTGTAGGACCTAAGATTACCAAGCACGAGCACGTCCTATTTGCAGCAGCTATCTTGTTTGTTTACATCCGAAGTCATGCTCGCGGTTTGTGCTCCCTGCTTCCCGTCCAGTTGGGAAGAGCAATATCTCGACAAACAAGCTCCAAGTTTCCCATTTTCGGAAACAACGGCTTGCTGCTGTCGAAAACAAGTTAGTGTGATTCCAGCTTCATGAAGCAAAGTTGAGAGATTGGACAGCAAGATAAGAGAGGTGGTGGGAAAGGCTAAAAAGTGGCGGCAGCTAGATTGAAATGTTAGTAGAATATATATATACATATATATATATATATATATATATATATATATATATATATATATATATATATATATATATATATATACACACACAGTATATATATCCTTTCTGAGTGGGGATACCTTAACTTGATGAAAGTGTTTGTGTATGGACATGATTAGCAAAGCTGTACTGGTTAGGGGCATCCATAATAGGTTGGTTTGCTGTGAGCGATCAGACAAGTGTCTCGCATAATCACCATTCCGTCAAACACCAGCCATGAATTCAAATATCTTTGTCCTGCAATGGACTAGAAACGACTGCATGCGATGTCATTGAATACAGTACGTGTGTGTGTGTATGTATATATATGTGTGTGTATGTGTGTATATATATATATATATATATATATATATATATATATATAAAGATATATATATATATATATATATATATATGTATATATATATATATATATATATATATATATATATATATATATGGGTATATTCCATATTAGGATGGCTCAATGGGCTACGGGTGAGTTTGTTGTGTAGGTGCAAGTGATTCTAACATAACTTCCCGATTAAAACGATTGTGGAAGCGACTGTTGCGTTGCTTTTCATCTTTGGAGATATAACCTGTTAGTAAGATGGTCTTAAGGTGAAAACACGTTCAGGTGTACGAATGTATAAATGTAAACACCACACAAGTACATATTATGCAATAGGAAAGAATAGCTACACGAAATTGCATGTCAGTATCGTTAACTCAACGTTTCTAGTTCCCTAGCTAATGTCTAGCTTACATAAACACAGACCATTAAAGCATTTTAGATATACTATATACGCTATTTTATATATATTTCCTTCCAAGCTAATATATAGCTCACATAAACATAGACAATCAAAGCACTTCACATATTTTATATATCTATTTCCTATATATTTCCTTTCAAATCCAAATTCCTTACGTCATTCCAAACTCAAAACATTTTTTCTTTTCATACTTGTTCTCTCTACACCAACACCACTACCACTACCACTACCTCTTTGATACCCCCCCCCCTTCACATGCCTTACTATACCCCCTGCCCCCTTCACATGTCTTACTATACCCCACCCCCTCCTACCCACATCCCAACCCAATGGCCCCTTACCGTCCATACCCGTGCCCTCCGAGAGTCTCGTCCCCAGCCGCAGGTGCAAAGAGCCACCACCCACCCACACAGGCGACCTTAAACCTGCCCGACCCGGGGTGACTGCACTCTCAAGGTAACACACAAACATACGAACACACACTCATGCACACTCGCGCACTGCCGGGCAATACTTGTTTACTTACGAAAACATCATTACTTCGACGGTCGCCTTTCACGGGTTCTATTGTCCGATTTATATAATATATGGATGGAATTAGCTGTATTGTAAGCCCCAAGTTAGTTAATCTCTCTCTCTCTCTCTCTCTCTCTCTCTCTCTCTCTCTCTCTCTCTCTCTCTCTCTCAATAGATCTTTCCTACTTTATATTGTCCACTCTTCAATCTATCATGTTGTATACGTAAGATATTCTTCTGTTTGTTGGTTTATCTATTTTCATTCGATATTTTTCCTTTTCAGTTTACTCTATTACCTAGTATCAAGTTTTCTATTCCAATGAGGCTATAGGTTCGCGACAAATGATTACCTATTTAAAATAATAATGCCACGTTAACTAGTTATTGATAATGATATAAAGTAAATAATAATAATAATAATAATAATAATAATAATAATAATAATAATAATAATAATAATAATAATAATAATAATAATAATAATAATAATGGCAAGTCAATCATCCATAGAAAATATCTAATGAAAGAACAAATCACTTCGTATCGAAAAAAAAAAAATCAAAATTAGTTACTTCTTTTTCGAAGTGTTCTTCCTTTTACTAAACCTTTAGAGTGTTTTCACGAATAATTCGTTGCTTACGCCCACTTCTATTGGCTTTTACACACTCAGTGGTTTGCCTTCGTGCCATTGCAGATGTGGAACATAAATATTGTGCAGTGGCTATTCCTCTTGATAAGGGTAGAAGAGGCTCTTTAGCTATGGTAAGCAGCTATACAAGGACAGTCCAAAATCAAACCATTGTTCTCTGGTCTTTAGGTAGTGACATAGCCTCTGTACCATGGTCTTGCTGTTGGGTTAGAGTTCTCTTGCTTGAGGATACACTCAGGCTCACAATTCTATCTTATTTCTCTTCCTATTGTTATTTTCTTTTATTTTTCATAGTTTATATATAAAAGGTTTATTTTAATACTCTTACTCTACTTAAAATATTTTATTTTAATTGTTCATTGCTTGTAGTTTTTCTTATTTCCTTTCATCACTGGGCTATTTTCCCTGGTGGAGCCCTTGGGCTTCTAGCATCCTACTTGTAGCTTAGCAAGCAGCAGCAGCAGTAGTAGTAGTAGTAGTAGCAATAATAACAATAATAATAATAATAATAATAATAATAATAATAATATGGGGTGATGGTGGTGGCCAATGTGGTAACGTCTCTGATTGGTGAACGACATATTCGGGTTCGAGTCCCGCTCAAACTCGTTAGTTTCTTTGGTTGCTGTAACCTCACCATCCTTGTGAGCTACGGATGGCAGGTTTGGGAGAGCCTATAGGTCTACCTGCTGAGTCATCAGCAGCCATTGTCTGGTCCTCGTTGGTCCTAGCTTGGGTGGAGAACAGGCTTGGGCGCTGATCATATGTATATATGATCAGTCTCTAGGGCATTGTCCTGCTCGATAGGGCAATGTCACTGTCCCTTGCCTCTGCCATTCTCGAGCGGCCTTTAAAGGCTTATGCGTTTATTGCAACCATTCTTCATTTTTAATTCAATCATAAGGGTTTTGTAATATTAATATTAACAATAATGTTATTATTGCTTTCCTTTCCATACTCTATTTTTCCATTGGTCAAAATTTGACAGAGTTATTCTACTAATTTGAAACGCTCCTAAAATTCGAGTCCAAAATCATTAAAGCTTTTCTCTTCCCTCCAACCTTTCTCTCGGAAACATTCTCTTTAATGACCACGACAAATTCCCAAATACAGTTTCAAATAGGACGTCTTCTTTCAATTAACTAACCTTACTAAGCTTTGAGAGAGAGAGAGAGAGAGAGAGAGAGAGAGAGAGAGAGAGAGAGAGAGAGAGAGAGAGAGACTTTCCTTCAATCTAGATAACTTTCCCTCCCCTTGGGATGTCTTGCTCTAATATTGATACCAATTTCCAGAGAGAGAGAGAGAGAGAGAGAGAGAGAGAGAGAGAGAGAGAGAAAGAGAGAGAGTCTTTTATCAATAAACTATTATTTCAGATGACGATGATACGCGAAAAATTCCCGTCACAGGAAGATTATTTCCCTCGCCCCTGTTTTGATGACAAAGTGATTCTCATAACAAAACAATGCAATAAAAGACATTGTGGATAGCTAGAAGAGACAAACCTTACTCAAACTTTAGCAACGTGATAATACATACTTTCCCCTATGCAATCACTTTTGTAAAGCTTTTTTATGGCCTTAATTGACTTCCACGATAGAATTAAAGTTAGAAAACTAAAGTTCTGGAAAGTGAATAAATTTAGGGGATCTGAAAAATTAAAGACATCTAGCCTTATTCATTATTACTATTATTATTATTATTATTATTATTATTATTATTGTTATTTATTTATTTATTTATTATTATTATTATTACAACCCAAAATAAAAAGCAAAAGGCTAAGGCCCTACGTGGCCTAAGGAGAAAACAGCTCGGTACATAAAAGAAAACCTTGCCTTTAACTAAAGTTACTACATGTGTTGAGTAACATATTACTTTATTGGAGTGTTGCGCATCTTATCCCAATGATTAAATATTACAGTTCCACCTTTGAATTAATTGGTTGCACTTCCAAGCACAGATTCGTAACTACGATGGTCTCGCTTTTGAAATAGTAAGAATTTTCACGAGAAAAAAGTCATTAATCAAAACAAGGGATTCCACATGGAAAAAAATATCTAATTCATCTTTCAAACTCAATGCCTAAAGAAAAGGACAAATTGAAAAAGTTAATTTCCTCAGACATATTTAGAAAATCGACCCCACTTAAAACACTCAAGTTCCTATAACTGATGCTTACGGGAAAAGAATCGACTTTCTGAAATCAACTACGTCGCTATTCGACATTCTGGGAATATAATCGACCACCAATATCTGATGATATTCAATACCTGACCTCAAACATTTTAAAAAATATATAATCCATGAACTTGACAATTAGCCTTCCATGGAAAAGTTAGAAACTGAAGTCGAATATTGGCAACCAGATAAAACATCTAGTCCTTAAAACGACTAATAAGTCGATAAAAATTATTTTCTGAACTCGATCATTGAAAATCTTTATTCGATAATAGGCAAACTAATGAAATAAGACTCTATAAAATTCTGGGTCCTAAAATCGATAGTCGACCATCCAACAGAAAGTTACGATCTTGAAACCGATAACCAATCTTCAGAAGAATTAATTGCTCAAGACGAAGATCGACCATCTAAGATCATATTAATCCCAGAATTCGACAACAGACCTCAGAAAAATTAACCCAATAAGATAGTAACCGAACTAAACAATCGACTCTAAGAAAATGTTATTCCCTAAAATGGAAAAACATCCCACTGAGATTATCATCATTATCATTATTATTATTTTTATCATTATTATTGCTTAAGCTACAACCCTAGTTGGAAAAAGAAGATGCTATAAGTCCAAGGGCTCCAACGCGGAAAAATAGCCCAATGAAGAAAAAAGACAAGGAAATAAACAAACTACCAAAGAATCAATGAACAACAAAAGTAAAATATTTTTAAGACACAGGTATTCCTTGGACTCAAAATTCGACCTTCTATATATGGTTTAAGGTGGAGCAAATTCGTCAAAAGTTTTTTCGTCAAAAGATCTCTGACAAGATATGCCCCGCAATCTGACACTAATAAACCGGAAAGTTATATACTTTTGGTAACCCCTCTCTTCAGGAAACGGATTAAGCTGTATGATTCTCTCTCTCTCTCTCTCTCTCTCTCTCTCTCTCTCTCTCTCTCTCTCTCTCCTCTCTCTCTCTCTCTCTCTCTCTCTCTCTGTATGTATATATATATATATATATATATATATATATATATATATATATATATATATATATATATATATATATATATATAGATATATATTACAAGTCCAGAGACAACCCTAACTAGAAAAGCAGGATGCTATAAGACCAATGTCTCCAACAGGGAAAAATAACCCCGTTAGGAAAGGTGAGAAGGAAATTAACTACGTGAGAGGTAATGAATAATCCATATAATCTATTTTAAGAACAGTAAAAACGTTAAAATACCTTTCATATATAAACTATGAAAAGCGACTTGCATCAGCCTGCTCAGCATAAAATCATTTGCTAAAAGTTTGAACTCCCGAAGTTCCACAGATTCAACTTCCTGATAAGGAAGTTCATTCCACAATCGGGTCACAGCTGGAATAATGTTTCTAAAATACTGTGTACTATTGAGCCTTATGATATAGAAGGCAGGAATGTTAGATTTAACTGCATACGTAGTACTACGTGCAGGATGGCAGTGTCAGGAAAGATTTAAATGCATAAATGGTCAGAGTTATGAAAAATCTTATGCAACATGCACAAAGAACTAACTGAACGACGGTGACAGAGATGAATACCCACTGTAGATCAGGAATAGGAAGTTCTTGTTCAACAAATTAAGATGAGAATCAGCAGCTGAAGACAGAGGACAGTAGAAAAATACTCTA
>NC_090763.1:20097359-20112359 GCF_036898095.1 Palaemon carinicauda | reverse complement strand
GAGAGAGAGAGAGAGAGAGAGAGAGAGAGAGAGAGAGAGAGAGTGTGTGTAACAACAATTACCGCATAGAACACTACTACTATCAGAATCCAGAGTACATGTTCTTCTTCTTTGGATCTCTCCTGACTACTATATAAGCACATTCACCTTCTGGAAATTTGGCAGAGTTGTACGAACACCACCAACAGGATCTACCCTGGAGCGCTTTATTCTCTCAAAACGGGACCACGATACTACGAAGACGAAACGCTGATGATGATGATGATGATGAAGGCCCTCTGAGAACAGGTTCTTGTCTTTGGTTGTCTTGCTCTCATGGAGATCATGTCCGCTAGAACTTGGTATCAGCGCGTTTTCTGGGGCTCCTTGTAGTCCTGTCTCATTGGCGCCAGTACAGCATGACCCCGAAGAGAGAGAGAGAGAGAGGAGAGAGAGAGAGAGAGATCAGACCTGACCTCTTTCTCAATACTTGAGCAAGGTCCTGACATAAACATAGAATGCCCAAGACCATCTATCACTTGGTTTAGTTGTGTGAGGGGGGTAGGGGGGTGAGAGAAGGGGAGATAGGTGAGAGGGATGGTGAGAGGGGGGTAATAGGGGGAAGGAGAGAGAGAGTGGGAGAGTGGGGCAGGGGGTAGAGGTGGCAAGGTACAAGAAGAAGAAGGCATTAAGAGATAGCGTAAGGTTACGACAATCCAGGTAATGGTGTCAACAGCCGCAGTGGCGCCTAACTGAGGCGGCTACTGACGTTGGGGGTCTTTAATGCCGTTTCTGGTATTTGTTGATTTCTCATGTTGTTGTTGTTGTTGTTGTTGTTATACATACTGACTTGCAATATCTTCGTACACTCGTTTGTTATCGATTATCTCTATTCTTTCGCAAATTAGTACTGTTTTGTATTGAGTAATTCTTGCCATTTTTATTTGTTGTACACACACAGTTTTGATTGATAAATTTATGGCATACTGGGAGCAGGCAGGAGTTGGGCATCAAGTTGCAACTGTAAAAATACCCCCCCAACCCCCAATAAAAAATATTGCCCTAATAACTAATAGTAAATAGAATAAAAACGGAAGTAGAAAATAGAATTGGAAAGGGGGTATAGTACAGAAGTAGAAAGCTAAATGATAGAAGAGGGTAGGGACCAAATTGACACCGTAATAACCCTTTAGTAATGCCTACAATGCAAAACGTAAGGGGTACTGATGGCAGTACATCAGACCCCTAGCCAAAGTTTACGCAAATGGGCTGTTTCCTTTTTTTAAGGTACTAATATTTTAATTAACAATGAAGCATTTTTAATTCCTTTTCCTGTCGCCGACATATTGATCTTCATTCACTTTGTAGATGAAGAATTGTGTTCATATCCCTCTTTTCCTCCCAGAGATTTCAGGATGCCAGATAACTGATAATTAATCAATCCTCTTTTCCTACTATTCAAAAACTTTCCTCAATCCACTGTGAATAGCAAGAATTCTTTTACCTGGATTCCTATCTCTTAGATAACGGTGAGTGGGTACGTTAATGCTTCCTTACATTCATTATCATTTCCTGTCAATATATATATATATATATATATATATATATATATATATATATATATATATATATACATATATATATATATATATATACAGAGAGAGAGAGAGAGAGAGAGAGAGAGAGAGAGAGAGAGAGAGAGAGAGAGAGAGAGAGAGAGATTCTCTCCTCTAGAGACTTCTTGCTCGAATATTGATACGAATTTCCAGGGAGAGTGAGGAAGAAAGCGAGAGGGAAGTACACTTTCCTTCAATCTGGATGACTTTACCTCACCTTGGGATATTTTGCTCTAATATTGATAACAATTTCCAGAGAGAGAGAGAAAGAGAGAGAGAGAGAGAGAGAGAGACTTTCCTTCCATCTGGATGTCTTTACCTCACCTTGGGATGTCTTCCTCTAATATTGATACAAATTTCCAGAGAGAGAGAGAGAGAGAGAGAGAGAGAGAGAGAGAGAGAGAGAGAGAGAGAGAGAGAGAGAATTTCTTTCAATCTACATAGCTTTCCCTCACCTTGGGATGTCTTGCTCAAATATTGATACAAATTTCCAGAGAGAGAGAGAGAGAGAGAGAGAGAGAGAGAGAGAGAGAGAGAGAGAGAGAGAGACTTTCTGTCAATCTACATAGCTTTCCCTCACCTTGGGATGTCTTGCTCTAATATTGATACAAATTTCCAGAGAGAGAGAGAGAGAGAGAGAGAGAGAGAGAGAGAGAGAGAGAGAGAGAGAGAGAGAGAGAGATTTTCCTTCTATCTAAAATAACTTTCCCTCCCCTTGGAATGTCTTGCTCTAATATTGGTACCAATTTCAAGCGAGAGAGAGAGTGAAGAGAGAGAGAGAGAGGAGAGAGAGAGAGAGAGAAGAGGAGAGAGAGAGAGAGCCTTACCTTACCTTATTGTATGTTTGGGTTCCCCCAGGTTCCTCAGTGTGAGGCACCTCGTATATCCACCAGAGAGTTGCTAATGCATCTTCCAGTGTATTTTGCATCTTCCAGTCTTGGATGGTCTGGAATGCATCTTATGTATTTATCGAGCTTATTCTTAAACACATCTACGCTCACTCCTGATATGTTTCTTAGATGAGCTGGCAGCGCATTAAATAGTCGCTGCATTATCGATGCTGGTGCGTAGTGGATTAATGTCCTGTGCGCCTTCCTTAGTTTTCCTGGTATAGTTTTGGGCACTATTAATCTACCTCGGCTTGTTCTTTCTGATATTTTTAGCTCCATGATGTTTTTAGTAATTCCTTCGATTTGCTTCCATGCTTGTATTACCATGTAGCGTTCTCTCCTCCTTTCTAGACTGTACAATTTTTAAAAATTGCAGTCTTTCCCAGTAGTCAAGGTCCTTAACTTCTTCTATTGTAGCAGTAAAGGACCTTTGTACACTCTCTATTTGTGCAATATCCTTTTGGTAGTGTGGGTACCAATAACATTGCAGTACTCGAGTGTACTACATACATAAGTTTTGTAAAACATAATCATGTGTTCAGCTTTTCTTGTTTTTTAAAGTGTTTGAGAATAGCATTCCCATTTTCGCTTTACATTTAGCCAACAGTGTTGCTATTTGGTCGTTGCATAACATATTCCTGTTTAACATTACACCAAGGTCTTTAATTGCTTCCTTGTTTGTGCTTGTCTCGTTATTAGGTCCCTTGTATGCATATACCATTCATTCTCTGTTTCCATAGTTTATTGATTCGAATTTACCAGAGTTAAATACCATCCTATTTATCCCCGCCCATTCATATATTTTGTTTAGATCTCTTTATAATGAGTTCCTATCCTCATCACAAGTAATTTCTCTACTTATTCTTGTGTCATCGGCGAAACTTCTCATTACAGAGTCTTTAACATTACAGTCTATGTCTGAGATCATAATAACAAACAGCAGTGCAGCTAACACCGTACCATGTGGCACGCCAGATATTGTCTGATCTTCATCTGATTTCTCGTCATTTGCAACCACTATCTTTTCTGTTTTGCAGAAATTCTTTTACCCATTTTCCTATCGTTCCCACAATATTATTCTTTCTCATTTTTTTCTCTAATATATTATGGTCTACCTTGTCAAAGGCTTTGGTAAAATCTAGATAGATCACATCAGTGTCTTTTTCATTTATCATATTTTTGTATATGTTTTCATAGTGTGCTATCAGTTGGGTTTGTGTACTTTTTCCAGGCACAAAACCGTGTTGACCTATATTAAATAAATTATTTTTAACCAAATGATTCATTATTTTCTTTTTTATTACCCTTTCATACACTTTCATAATGTGATGTTAGACTAACAGGTCTAAAATTGCTAGCCTCTAGTCTTGATCCACTTTTGAAAATGGGGGTTATATAAGCTATTTTATGTCTAACATATATCTCGCTCATATTTACACTTTATCTTAGCAGAATTGCAAGCGGATTCGCGATAGTGTGCAGTTTTTTTTTTTTTTTTTTTTTTTTTTTTTTTAACAAAATCGCTGGAACTCCATCTGGTCAGGCCGCCGATCCATTTTTAATTTTGCTTATAGCCTCTGCACAATATCTTCTTCATTGATATCTATATCTGTTAGATATTCAACATTTTCTTCTCTCATTTCTGTTTCATTATTCTCATTCGCAATTCTTGGCGTGAACTCACTATTATAATTTTGTGCTAATATGTTGCATATTTCCTTTTTTTATTCGTTAGCCGTCCTTAAATTCTTAGAGGGCCTATTTCTAATCTCCCTTTATTAATCTTTTTTGCATAGGAGTAAAGTACTTTGGGGGTTCTTTTTATATTTTGAAGTGTCCTTTCTTCTAAGTCCCTTTTTTCATTTACTTTCGATTGCATAATCTTTTTTTCTGCATTTTCTATCTTAATTTTTATTTCCATAATTTTTCCATACATTTTTTTTCTTTTGCAAGATTTTTCTTCCAGTTTCTAATTTTCTGATGTTTGTTTTGTTTTCGGTACACATTTTTCAACAATTTTCTCCAGTATTTTGTACAGTATATCCGTATTTACATGTATATTATCACTTACGAATACATTTTTCCATTCTTTGTTCAATTCTTCATTTATTTCTGACCGTTTTATATTCTTACTATAAAAATTATATTTTCCATATCCTTCCCATCGTTTTGTGCTTTGTTTATCTCTGCGTTCACTTGCTTTGGAATGGACTATTAATTCTACAGTATGACATTGTGGTCTGAAATTCCCGTTTTATACACTATTATTTCTTTAACATAATTCACCTCATTCAAAAATACTAAATCTAGGACATTGTCCTTTCTTGTTGGAATGTGGTTTATTTGTTGCATATTATGTTCTAATAGCATATATTGAAGCTTTTCAAATTGCCTCTAATCTTCTGAGCTACTAATACTTACTTTTTTATATGCATATATACATCCACTTTCTTCTATCTGTTCTTTCCAATCCACGAAAGGAAAGTTAAAATCTCCGGATAGGAGTATATTCCAGTCTTTATGGTTTCTACATAAATCATCTATTTTTTCTATCATTATGTCAAACTCCTTAGTATTTGGGGGTCTGTAAACTACAATATTCACTAGTTTTCATATTCAAATTCTACCGCAAACAATTCACATTTTGTGTTGCTGTATTTTTCACAGACTTTTCTTTCATTTATGTCTCTTCCATATATTGGGGTTCCCCCTTGATTACTATTTGTTCTGTCTGATCTATATGTTTGGAAACCCTTTATCTGGTCATCACTGCCAGTCTCTTGGGAATACCGTGTTTCACTTATATTTGATATATCTATTTTTTCAATTTGGGTTAATTCTTTCAAGAACTCTATTTTCCTTTTAGAGTTGCTCGTGACTAAACCCAGTGCATTCATCACTATTATGGTTTGTGTTTCATCCCCATTATCTAATAGTGGTGATAATATGGATTCTCCCATGGTTCCTTTCCTTCCTGTTCTGATATGATGTTCTCTTCATTTCCAGGAATACTGCCATCAAAAAATCCAGCTTTTCTATTATATTTGCTCTTTCACCTTCATATTTATTTTGAGAGAGAGAGAGAGAGAGAGAGAGAGAGAGAGAGAGAGAGAGAGAGAGAGAGAGAGAGAGAGAGAGAGAGAGAGAGAAACACTTTCCTTCAATCTAGATAGCTTTCCCTCACCTTGGGATATTTTGCTCCAATATTGATACCAATTTCCAGAGAGAGAGAGAGAGAGAGAGAGAGAGAGAGAGAGAGAGAGAGAGAGAGGAGAGAGGAGAGAGAGAGAGAGAGAGAGCGACTTTCCCTCCCCTAGGGACGTCTTGTTCGAATATTGATACCACTTTCCCGTTATTTAAGAATATTTACTGGCATATTTACTATCGTTTCCAGAGGCCGTGTAATAGTGTTTTTTTTTTTTTTTAAATAACTCCTAAAACAACTGATGGATTTCCATGATATCAAAGCAGGGAGCGCTTCATACAATGGCCTAATTTTGGGAAATACTGTGCATTGCCAATTACGTTTCATTAACTTTTTTTACTTAAGAAAATGAGGCTAAAGACAGTCTTAGCCACACACACATTCGCAAAAGTGATGACGTCCCTCAGTGACGTTTTTATAACGTTTCATCCCCTGTACCTCCCATCCCCCGAATTGTTAAACGCCTGTTTAACTCCATAGATAATTGTCATATGACCTACCCCAAGCAATACAAAATTCTTTGTCAGTAAAAGTTCAGCATACCTGGTAATGTGATTCGTGGCTTTAGACTTTACCTAAACACAAGACCAACGTTTTATATCTTACCCACTCACTTACATTGAAGATCAAGAATGAGACTTATGACAGGAGACGAAAGAAGCCATACTAACCCTACATTTCGCGCTTCAAGCGAGTGTTGGTAAAGCAACAGAAATGTAGTTTTCTTTAGGTTAAGCCGTAGGACTCATTCTTCCATACAACACAGGTTACTCGATACATCAATTGCCAGGAAGAAAATGACAGAGAGCATTGTTTGATATAATTTATCATATCAATTTCACCAGAGAGAGTAGCTTGAATTCCTTAGAAGGTAGACTTCTAAAAGATGTTTCATATAAGGGCATTGACATCGGCCATTTGATAAATTTTGAAATCATATATTATATATATATATATATATATATACATATAATATATATATATATATATGTGTGTGTGTTCATACATACATAACATTTATTATATTTCAACCTATAGTTTTATATTTATTTACGTTATAAGTACCAGTACCTATTTTTGATACTTAAAAGATATGTGATAAATATCATTGCGACTTTGTCACTGGCATTATACCAGACTTCAATTAATGAACCAATCAGCCTTACTTTGAGAAATCCATTGACATTGTCTACATGCCAAGCTGATATACTCGTATCAAAGTATTCATTAGCTTAGCTTTTCCAAAATAATGTTATCACCAATTGCTGGAAACCATAGATTTATGAGGGATGAAAAAAAAAGAAAAAAAAAAAAAAACAAATGGACACTTATACATTTTACTCATCATCACTCTCAAGGAAAAAAAATGTTTTCTATTTCTACTAATGTTTTTATTTTATTTTTTTATTTTATTCTATTTTTTAGTCGCAAATTTAAAATTTGTAGAAGTCCGAGTAGAATATCTCTCAGTGCGATTCCTCACCCCTGTTTTAAACCTCTTCTATTATGTTTGATAATTTGTGTTAACCATCTAATCATTATCTACCACCATAAAACATTTTATTGCTCTTCCGGCTCATTTTATATGTGCAGTACACAGTCTTTCCTAACAGGGATTTACTCGGTAGCCTAATAACAATGGGAATGAAGGAAAGAAGGCAAGATGGAAGGGGGGTTGGAGTACTAGGATAGCCATAGGTGTAAACACCGAAGGAGGGTTGGGGGAACCTCTGCGTCACAGTTACGTGATTAAGTAACACTTCTTCGAAACGCTCTGAAGGAAGGGAAGAAGTTCCTCTTTTTCTAAGAGTAAACGGGTTAATTAAGCACATCTGTATTCATTGTACCACCAAAAATTAGGCCAATGTTTGAAACATTCATTGCTGTAGTTTCATGGAAATTCATAAGCCGGTTTGTTAGATATTTGGGAAAAACGCTATTACACGGCCTCTGGAAACGATAGTAGATGGCTCACCTCTTACAAAAACGTAAATGACAACATTCATAGTAAACCAATGACAAATCTAAAAATCAAAGCAATCTAAGCAATCACATCTCTACAGGTCATGGGAAAAAGCCAAACAATATTAATAATATTAAATGTTATAAGAATAACAATAAACGTAGAGATATGTTCTCAAAATTATTTAAATTAAAAATAATACAAAAATTGCAGAAGATAACTTACATATGAAGTACGAAATTAAAAACAGTTCCGACAAAATTTGATAAATATGAATAATGATAAAAGAAAATATAAGAAAAAAACAAAGAGATGCAATGAAATTAATCTATACATTCGATAAAACTGGATTCCAAAAATCCTGTATATAAATGAAAGTTGAATAAAAGACATTTACCAGGTAAGATACCCAAAATATGGTTGCCTTAGAATTAAATAAAATACAGCAGTTGTGCTTTCATTAAATACTTAAAATACATGTTTAAAGTGTCAAAAGCAAAGGAAAACAGCCTATACAACGCAATACAAAAAGTTAACGGTATTTTCCTTGTTAAATCCAATGCCGAAATTTATTGGATTTGGAGTCTGTTTTTGTGATATTGAACCATATGAACCAGCGCTGAGGTCTGGGAGACCATTCAGATGTATCGTCAAAAGCCCCAAGTAAGTGCAGCATGATGTGGCTGAATCTATATAAAAAACTCCTCAGTAAAGCATACGGTGAATCGCGTGAGGTGTACTGACGTAACTAACCCAAGCATCAATTCCGTGATTGGAACGGACAAGATTGATTGAAAGAACGAATCATAAATTCGTTGAAAGGTTGACTTTCTCAGACGAGAAATTTACATTATTAAGAAGGATTTCTTCATAAAAAAATGTTACATTAAAGATTAACTCAAATCCTACTTTAAATACATCGAAACACTTCATGCACAATATAACGCCTTACATCTTTAAAACTGAATAAATACATACAGATACTGATAAACATCTAATTAATCAAATGAAACATTTAATCATAAAAATTGCATCAAGAAAAACTTTCCATCGAGAAGTTTTAAAACACCTGATTATGATTGGATAATTAGATAGGGGAGGGGTGGAAGGGTAGTCAAGAAGGTCTAAAAAATACGACGACTCGTAACGGAATAAACAAAACAGGTTTGTTTATTCGTGCATGTCCTACAGCTCGTTTTCTAATTACAATACTATCCCCAGTTTTCATTAAAAAGTCTCAAAGAAACTTTAATTCTTACATAAAAATCGGATAAAGGCTTTCAAGAGGAAACTGAAGACTTTCTTATTCCATGAGACGTATAACAGTGACGATTCAACAGTAATGAGCGATACGTGATATGAAACGTTGAATATTCTGAACGAACTGGATATAACGGCAGTGGAGGTCCTGTAGAGAGTGGGGTTCCCCTGCTGTATGGGACCGGAAAAACAGCCGTCAAAGTAAAGTAAAGTAAATATTTCATGCTGTAACAACACAAGCGTTACTTCACACTATCCATTATACACACATACCATTGTAGTCTTCTTGTGATTTCAGCTATGACACTATCGGCTAGGATGACTCAAAGTTCAAGACAATATAAATAGATAAAAATGTAAAAGCAAACATTGATAAAAATATGAAAATAAAATATGTCGGTAGAGAAAAATAAACGTAGCATCTCTAATGTAAACCGTAGGAGAGGCAGTTTATGCCAAGTACAATGGCCGGTTGTACCTATCGGGCACTAGCTGTCCCCACTTTTAAGCCTTCTAATCAATCTGCAATCCTTATTTTTTTTTTTAATATTATCATCATTATTATTACTATCTAAGCTACAACCCTAGTTAAAAAAAGCAAGATGTTATAAGCCCAAGGGCTCCAACAGGGAGAAATAGGCCATAGATGAAAGGAAATACGGAAATGAATAAACGATCCGAGAAATAAACAATTAAAATAGAATATTTTAAAAACAGTAACCACATCAAAACATATTTCATATATATACTATAAAAAGACTTATGTCAGCCTGCTCAACATAAAAAAAACATTTGCTGCATGTTTGAACTTTTGAAATTCAATCTATTAAATTACCCGATCAACAGGACTATTCCCCAACTTGGTCACAGCTGGAACAAAACTTCTAGAATACAGTGTAGTATTGAGCCTCATGACGGAGAAGGCCTAACTATTAGAATTAATTGCATGCCTAGTATTAGTAACAGGATAGATCTGTCCAACTTTTCTTTTAATGGTTCGTAGTGCATCGCGGATGTTCCATCCTGACCCCGGAAAAGCGGCCCTGATTCCATAAGTTCCTTTGGTCACTGCAACCTCACCGTCCTTGTGACCTAAGGATGATCTGCTGAGTTATCAGCAGCCATTGCCTAGCCCTCCTTGGTCCTAGGTGTATATTTAGAAAGCGATACATTTCGAACTAAATAACTTTCTACTCATCGGATTAGTGTATTTGATAAATATAAATTCCTCTAAGAAACAATTAATCAATAAAATAACCACCATTCATTTAGCACGATTTAGAACTACATATAATAACTCAAAAAATTTTATTACACACACACACACATATATATACATAATATATATATATATATAATATATGTATATATATATATATATATATATATATATATATATATATAATATATATATATATATATATGTGTGTGTGTGTATATATATATGCAAATATATATATATATATATATATATATATATATATATATACATATATGTATGTATGTATGTATATATATATATATATATATATATATATATATACATATACATATTCAGTCGCTTCTCGTCCACTGCAGGACAAAGGTCTCAAACAAGTCAATTAATGTATGGGGTTTGACCAGTTTTCCTCACCACGCTGGTCCTTGAGGATTGGTGATGATGGAAAATATTCGTCTGATTATTCACAGCAAACCAACCTGGTATGGGTGGCCTTGACTAGTGCAGCTTTGCTGCACATGGCGATACGCATACCCTTTCACCAAGTTAAGGTATCTACACTGTATATATACAGTATCATTATTATTATCATTATTATCATTATTAAAATCTAGGCTATATCCCTAATTGTAAAAGCAAGATACTCTAAGCCCAAGGGCCCAAACGGGGGAAAATAGCCCAGTGAGGAAAGGAAACAAAGAAATAAACAAAACTACAGAGAAAAGCCAGGGGTCTTATCATTATACTTGCATTGTTGTTCACATATTACATATATTTACCTGTTCATTGACTTACTATTTACCATCTTATTTGTTTTTTAATCACTTGAAAGTTTGTATAATGAAAATCTATTTTAGAGTACAATTGTAGCATACAACTATACAGCTGTTTGTGTATGGTTTGTATATTCTAACAGCTATCTCTTCAGCTGATATTATCAGATAAATAGACCTTACGGTAGTGATTTGCAACTAAATAACCACCAAGTTACCAGTGGCTTCTTTTTATGACAGTCGTAACGGTACACCAATAGGCTATTCTTACAACATTCATGACATTAGGGGAACGTGTGGAAGGTTAGGACGAGGCAGTCCCCATTAACTTTCGGTTAATTAAATGGTTAACGGACGGCGTCGTTTCTTCGATATGCTGCTTAGAATTTTGGTATCCCGCCATTATTAATACCGGTGTTTTGGCAGTATTATGACTGTCGTAAGACTGGTGCGTTCATTAAACACTTATGGTAATTTGACACTTTACATTTGCTTACAAATGAAATACGTCCACTGTTTGGCACTATTCGGACATACGTAAAATTTGCCAACTTACGAACAGCAACAACTATTTGGCCTTGTTTCTGTTCATATGCTAATTATAAATGGTAATTTTTGAACTTAATGAATTTAGAAAGAAAAATCAGTTAATCTATTGCGCGATTTCTGTGCAATATCACAACCATTAGAATATCATTTTCACTATACTACACAAATTTTTTGAATTCTAAAGAAGCTGCAAAATCAGCTTTGATAGATCAGGTAGACCTGTGCACTTTCATGGAATTTAGACTGAAAATTGATAAGATAAAATTTTAATACTAACAAATGAAAATTTAACCAAAATATCGATAATTAATTGACGAAAATTATCAATTTCGAAAATCAAAAATTGAACCAGTAACTTAGAAAAATGAAAAGGGTAATTACAAAGTGTTTACAGAGAGAAGATTCATTATTCAAAAGAAGAATATTATATGGATTTCACGGGGGGAAAAAAAATTATTATTCAACTGAAAATTAATGAAATCAATATATTAGCAAAGTGAATGTCACTTAAACTTAAAAACTATGCTTTGAAAACGCGAAATGCTATCAGACGGCTCATACAAACCAAAATGATACGGAAACTGATTTCTCACTTAAATATTATCTTTTCTTGTGATATTCGTTGCGAAGAATAAGATTCCCACCGATGTCCTTCAGAACCGGTCCTTATGTTTGTAACCATAAAATTAAATTTTATGAAGAAAAAAAAAATCTTAAGGTCACTTGAATTACTTCATCCCTACTTTCTCTCTCTTTTTAACTAAGACAGAACTTGAAACGATCCCGGAAACAGGAGGAGAAAGCATGAAAAGCCTTATAAGAGGAGAGAGAGAGAGAGAGAGAGAGAGGAGGAGAGGAGGAGAGAGACGAGAGGAGAGAGAGAGAGGAGAGGGGAGAGAGGAGAGAGAGAGAGAACGGAATTAAGTGGTCCCAACGTCCATGAACTTGACCTGGTAGGGTAAAACCTTTCACTTTCTCTTTTCACCGTGGTGGCTATGATGGATGTTCCGGGTGTGTGTGTGTGGTGTGTGTGTGTTTTATCTCCGGTTCTGGTACCAGTAATGGCATGGTACTTTACTTGTCATACCAGTGTAACTAAAGAATTCCTGCAGATGTTGGAACCTCTCTCTCTCTCTCTCTCCTCTCTCTCTCTCCTCTCTCTCTCTCTCTCTCTCTCTCTCTCTCTCTCTCGTTATAAATCTTACAACAAAAGATATAGACCAGGGTACCAGGGGGGTTAACAGCTGTGCTTTCTTATTTTTTTATGAGAAGTTTTAGCATGTTTATAATGGTTATATCAAAGTTGTTCCATTTACATACGAACAGAACAATGAAAATGGCAGGTTTGTACTCCTCTCTCTCTCTCTCCTCTCTCTCCTCTCTCATCTCTCCTCTCTCTCTCTCTCTCCTTCTCTCTCTCTCTCTCTCTCTCTCTCTCCATATGAATGAAAATTTTACTATATAAGAGGGGGTAGTATTGATATCTCATAACAAATTATCTATTCACAATATTTTACAATTTTACTAATGATGAATGACTTAATTTACAACGATTACCATTTACTATACACAAGCTAAAATAATATATACTTATAAAAAAAACTTTTTCACCAAAGATCTATAAAGTTTACGAAGAAAGGTTAAATCGATAATAAAACTTGAAAGTTTAAATAGAAATACGATTACTTTTTAGAAAGATGTACTGGTTACCAAAAAAGAAAGGAAGAAAAAAAATCATACATCGACATCTATAATATCTCGTCGTCATCAATCAACTTCAAGAGGTACTTCCGCGTGAAGATTTTGTAATGTCACCTTCAACTTTCACTGCTTTCTTATACTGCTCTCGCTCTCTTTCTCTCCTACCCCCCCCCCCCCTCTCACACGCCAACACAATCTCTCGAGGTAAAGAATACTATATTCAGGGGGTTTGTTTACGGTTGACTAAATGTAGATCCGGCAAGGATACAGAGTAACCTAGGTGTGAGTTAATAGTATCATATATATATATATATATATATATATTATATATATATATATATATTATATATATATATATATACACGTTCACACACACATTATATATATATATATATATATATATATATACATATATATATTATTATATTATATATATATTCTTATATATACATATATATATGTATATATACATATATATATGTATATATACACTTGTATTTGTATTATATATATAAATATATATATATATATGTATTATATATATGTATATATATAATACATATATATATTATATATATAATACATATACAAGTGTATATATACATATATATATGTATATATATGAATATATATATATATATAATATATAATATATATATATAATGTGTGTGTGAACGTGTATATATATATATATATATATATATATATATATATATATATTTAGTATATATACACGTTCACACACACATTATATATATATATATTATATATTAAATATATATATATATATATATTCATATAAATATATATATGTATTATATATATGTATATATATATATATATATATATATACTGTATATATTCACATATATACACATGTATATATATATATATATATATATATATGTATATATATATATACGTATATATATTTAGCATATGTGTGCGCGTGCATGTGAGTATGTGTGTGCGTGCATGTGAGTATGTGTGTGTGTGTGTACGCACGTGGCCCTTCCCATCCCCATGCAAAAAGTCCACCGTTACATCATTTCCCATGGCACCCACCTGATACACGCAACACCCCCCCCCCCCCCCCCAACACAGCCTCTATGCCCCAATTCCCCCCGAAGGCTACAATAGCAACATGACCAGTGGCCTCTCGTTCTGAAGTAGTTCAGAAACCATCCCCGCAGAATCGGTTATTTCACTTGATCAGGATGCTGGCAATTCCTTCCCGGAATTATGTGCACGAAGCCTCTCCTCCCCTCCTCCACCCCCCCCCCCCCTCTCTCTCTCTCTCTCTCTCTCTCTGGTTGTATAGATATACTCGAAATAATTTTACTCTTTCACTAATTAATACCTATATATACTGCATTATAGAAATCATATATATACACACTGCTCCAAAAGGCACTAGATGAGTTGAAGACCCAGGCCTACATGGCTGACGACTATGAAGCGTGAAGTAGGAGATGATGAATAGAAAAGTATTGAATTAAAAGCTCAAGATAGAAACGACTGGCAAAATGTAACCGAGGCACTTTGCGTCAATGAGCATAGGATATTATGATATATATATATATATATATATATATATATATATATATATATATATATATATATATATATATATATATATGAGAGACTTACCAACCATTCATCTCAATTCCTTTATAAAGAAAACATATTAGAAGTTATTTTATAACTTATCATGTTCACGTTACTTTAAATTCAAAACTATAAAATTTGAAAATATCCCTTTATTTCTTAAGCATCGTGTACAATATTTTTAATTCAATATCAAAGTAACTCCATTTACTAAAACGCGATAAAATACTGTGAATT
>NC_090763.1:20094575-20096859 GCF_036898095.1 Palaemon carinicauda | reverse complement strand
GAGGCCTTGGGCGCCGATCACATGTATATCTATGGTCAGTCTCTAGGGCAATGTAAATGTCCCTTTGCCTCTGCTAGTTCATGAGCAATCTTTAAACCACAATCTGTAAACCCTTCGCCCGAAACCTGATTGTGTGTACGTGAAGACAAAGGGAAAAGCAAAAAATGAAAGAGAGTACGGCAAATAATGGCCCCACCCCGTAATATATTACCCCGAAGAAGGTTGACCAGCTATTTGCCTGTAACTTTACCCTTAATCCGGGTGACTTAAAGAAAACTCATGATGATGCATGGCTGTGCATTAGGAAGATTGCATTTCTGCAGTAAAAGAAAATAAAAATCTAAAAGTAAAGATACAGACGACGTACGATAAATTTAGGAGATGCAATTAATCAACGTTGTCGGTCGAAATAGATGAAGTTTTACGTCTTAAGTAGATATTCGCATTACGTCTATGCGTTTTATCTTCAATATATATTCGGTTCACGACTTTAGTAGATATTCGCTTTAAGACTTCGGTAGTCCTTTGTTTGGCGACAGTAGATATTAGTTTTATGTTTTGAGTAGACAATCGGTTTACACGTTAATTAGAACTTCGTTTTACGTTTTAAGTAGACATTCGCTTTACACCTTAATTAGATATTCGTTTTACGTCCTAAGTCAATAATCTGCTAGCCAATCTGTTCATTGCTTGTACAATGCTGGTATTTCTCATTACTTTATATCTAACGTACTTTTTTTAAAAATGGGGGATTGCAGATTCTAAGACAGTAAGGAGACTTGTATCCAGGATTCTACTACGATTTGTATCAAATTTATTTATTTTTTTTTTTTTTACTATGATGTTTCGAAAAAGACACCCAATGGAAATTATTGATTTTTTTCTAGATAAATCTGGCGATATTCTTATAGAATTGATAAAAAATTTTCTTAAATTAAATCAGTTTAGTATTATTTTCTATAAATCTGCTAATGAACTAATTTTGCTTTCTATAGATTTCCCGATGAAAAATTTTCTTAAAACTATCCTAATGGGTTATTCATTCCCGTAATAAATCGGCTGAAAAAAAAAATACTAGTAAATAAATCTCCTGATGGACTATAATTGTTCTTCAAATAATCATCAAAACGGATTTTTTTCCTTACACTGTTGATGGATAATCCGTTTCTAATAACTCTTATGATGGATCATTTTTTTTTTCAGAAACCTTATCTTTTACCTGCCTGCCTTCCCCCAAAGCTCTCTTTTAAACTGGTTAATTTATTCTGACACCTTTAATGATGACTTGAAGGGTTATCTCAGACTTGATCGAAGGATACCTGGGGGGCCCACAAATGCTAACAAGGCAACGTTCCCTTGTTGCTCTCTACTCTCTTCAAATCCTCCCTTTAATCATTAGTTTGTGGTCGTCTTGAAGTTAACATAGCTCGAAGTCGTCTCAAGGTTGCTATTATTTGTGATGGTCTTTAGTATATCAGTTCCTGGTCGTTTGAAGTCCTCATATTTTGAGATCGTCCAAAAAAATAACATACTTCAAGCTTACCTTAAAGTTTACTTAGATATATCTTCTGGTCGTCTTAAGTTTAACATAGCTTGAGGTCGTCTCAAGGTTGCCCTAAAATGTGATCTTTTTTTAATATATCAGTTCCTGGTCGTTTGAAGTCCTTATAGTTTGAGATCGTCCAAAAAATTAACATACTTTAAGCTTACCTTAAAGTTACCAAGATATACCTTCTGGGTCGTCTTAAGTAAACATAGCTTGAGGTCGTCTCAAGGTTGCCATAATTTGTGATAGTTTTTTAGTATATCAGTTCCTGTTCCTTTGAAATCCCTAATAGTTTGAGATCATCCAAAAAATTAAGAGAGTTTAAGCTTACCTTAAAGGTTTCCTAGATTCATCTTCTGATAGTCTTAAAGTTAACATAGTTTGTAAAAATCTTAAATCTAGCAATCTATAGTCTATCACCATAGTGATTCCAAATTGGATTATATATAAATGTAATCTATTAAGATGAACACCGACTGCTTACGAACTTTGTGATGAGCAAATATTAAACTAAATACTTCGGGTTTTGGTGGTAATCTTACAATTCCTCTCCCGCTAAACAGGTTATTCATTTAAATTGAATACAAATATACAAGTTTATTCAATAACTAAAAATCACACATGTAACTAGCTTAATTAAAGCCTCTAGAGATATACTATATTTTTACTCTTGCTATAACTTTTTACTACCATTTCAGACCTAATTATCGAATCTTCGTTAATCTGTTCTCCTATTAT
>NC_090763.1:20087075-20089575 GCF_036898095.1 Palaemon carinicauda | reverse complement strand
TATAAAGAGAATAAAATAAAAAATACTTTTAAACATAGATAAACTTTTAGAATGCTAAAAACTGTCTGAGCTTTAAGCAGTAATTATCCTGTAAGTTACACAATGAGGCAGAACAGAGGTAGAATTGAAAGTAAGATAGTCGGCTAGGAACCGAAGGAGTGAGAAGACTGAGAAAAATGTGAAACCGAATTCATAATAGTAAAATAAAATGTGGGAAAAAAAATGATTCATAAAAGAAGAAGGAATCCAAAATATCAAGAAAAAATCGGTGTTTGTGGAAACTATAAATAAGCAGAATGTTTTAAGAATAGTTATAATAAAATACAAAGGAGAGGGGAAATAAAGAGTGAAGGCAATAAAAATAAGATTACTAGAAAATACTCGTGGAAAATATTATCAGGAATCACACTAACCTAAGTATGGTATAAGACAGTATTTTCATCTTCTTTAAAATTCGTATTTAACTCCCAAAGAGTAAATGATAAAGTAAATAGTGAGAGAATGCACGTATTATTTATACATACTGTACATACATATATACATACTGTACATACATAAATACATGCATATATACACGCACACATATATATGTGAGTGTATATATATATATATATATATATATATATATATATATATATATATACAAAGACAAAGCAGAAACTTCGACATTATATATATATATACAAAGACAAAGCAGAAACTTCGACATTATATATATATATATATATATATATATATATATATACATATATATATATATATATATACATATATATATATATATATATACATACATATATATATATATATATATATATATATATATATATATATAAACACAGAGTAGACTGAAAGCCGAAACTTCGACATTTTGGACTATATTTATTACAAGCAAGCGTTCGGAAAACCACCTTTCCCGTCCTCAGGGCTAAACACGAATATTATCAAAAATCAATCGATATTAATATTCTTTTCATGTTGAAAAACTCATTACTACATTATTAACGTGTAAATTATAATATAAATATAGATATAACAAATATGATAATCAAAACAAATAAAGACAGACTTAACCTAAAATAGTATAAAAAAGTTTGCATAACACGAGAGCATAAATCAACACAAGCAAATTACTGAGTAAGATAAAATACTAGATTATAACTAACAAGTTAAGGAGAGTTTAAAGTCAGATTGTTTACGTGGTAGTCAGAAGATTGGCGGTAAGGATCATTAGGCAATATAAGGAACAGAGGTAGTCGAGTGTTTATTCCATTCTTAAATATTTAGCACAATCCCCTAATACAGTAGCTATTGCCTATCTTAGGAGTCACTTTTCATGAAACTACTATCCCAAACTCTAGGTTGCTTACATGCTTGGAATAACTGTAATTTAATTGAAATGCAATTAATTACACATTACGAAGGTGGTTGTATTTTTTCTGAGCTTCTATTCAATGCTAATTGTAATTCTTTATTTCTCCTTAACGGTAATTCTCATCGAATTTTTCAAATAAAGTAAAACGGTAAACATCTACACCACTAATAGGGCAATGCTACGTTCTTCTACCTTCCGAAAACTTATCTTGAGTAAGTCCAATAGATGTGTTCTAGTCGCTACCAGTTTTAAGGGAGAGTAATAATGAAAAATTATTTGAATTTTTTTTTTTTTTTGTGGGAGGTTTTTTCACCTGTAGTTGGATATCTAAAAATTTTGCGTTTCGTATATCAATTTTATTTCCTAAGCATTATAGCTTTCTACAAAGTACAGATACTAATACTAAAGTAAGGCATATTATACGAAGACTAACATTCATGTTAACCTTAATTTCTGCAGGTCTAAATATCTTAAAATACTTTTCTTTTGTATTTATACTAAAATGCATGCAATACACAGCTTGCAATTGTTGCAAAAATTAATTTCAAGAAGAAAAAAAATCAAGTATTTGTTGCTTTTGCAACAATCTGCATTTTGTTTTCTACACACGAGAATATGTGTACGATGTACTGTTTAATAGCACAACAAATGGGATAAAAATATACCTGCAACTCTGATTGAAATTTTCAATGATTAAAAGTAATTATAATCATATTTGGTATTGTTCCATCCTTATAATAGAAATTATAATTGTAATTTGATAAAAGGACAGGTACAGTCAAATGCAATAGTGCTGTCGTCTCCAGTCCTCCTCTGTCACCCCTAATATCTATAGATCCCAGAATTCCAGGTGTAGAAGAGTTTGGTTGTTAGGGGAAAGGACAACAGGCAGAAGCAGTGCGCTGGGCCCGGGGGGAGGGAGGGGGGGGGGGGCTGGGGGAGGACACCAGTACTGAGGAAGTGCTACTTGTTAAGAGCTATGAGGTGTGTGATGGCTGGGAAATCTCAAAAAAATATTTATGAACGTAAATTAAATATAATTTCATAGTTCCTAATTATATCATTATAATAATACTTTACTTGCAATTATATTGTATATTGGATGCGATATTTGCTATACCATTC
>NC_090763.1:20059575-20084575 GCF_036898095.1 Palaemon carinicauda | reverse complement strand
GATTAGAGCTTGGTTAGCGCATCACCCAGAAATCCAAGTAATAAACTGGCCACCTAAGGCGTGCGACCTCAACCCCATAGAGAACCTATAGGCAAAAAATGGTTCGTGGGAGAGCAACGAACATACTAAACCTTCTAAACAAGAGCGTTTGAATTGTGGTTGTCAAAACTTCACTCTACCATATGCCAGAATCTTGTGAGGAGTATGCATGCATGTCTAAATGAAGTTGTAGACACTAATGGTGGATGGACATCACACTAAGGAGCGTTTAGTTTACATTGTATATATGAAAGATTATTGGATTAGAATTAAAATAATGAAACGTTTTCTTTACTTTTCAGCAAATATTTATATTCAGTGAGCTAATCAACTGCATTTGGTCACTGTAGTATAGTTTGTACACTATTCTCCTAGGGTCATATTATAATCTAAATAAACACAACTATGAAATTATGATGTCTCTTGTCAACCACCTTTAATACTAACTGAATATGATTGCTTATTAACCAAGAAATAACAGCTTGAACCAGAGTTTATTCAGGTGTGGGGGGGGGGGGGTAAGCAATATGTGACTTGTCTTTATAGAATCTACAAAAGGCAGTAGAACTCATTTGGGGTAGCGTAATATTTCACAACTATATGTAAAACGCATCTTTAGGAAAAAAAAAAAAAAAAAAGACGACGACGACGACACCTAACGAGACCAAGAAAAGCCATAAATACACCTAAACGAACCTTATGTAATGTATGCTAGGGGAGGATATAAGGTAATATGAAGATGATTTGTAGTTGCTCTCTGAGGATTAACTGCTCACACAACACCAGTGTTTCCTGAAATACTTGTTCATATATGGTGAATTGTTTCAATCCAATTGCAGATGTGCTATCTAAGGATAATGAGTTGTTATTGGACTCGTGAATTGGTATAGGTAAGGTTATTCAGTCTGGACAAAATTTCCAAACTATACCAAAGTTCAGTATTTTAGGCAATATTATGATACTGATGAATTGATAGTGAATTACTTTAGAAAAAAATGCCTCCTTCCCCGCCTTTAGAATCACACTTTCGATACACAAACATACACACACACACACACACACACACACACACATATAATATATATATATATACATATTATATATATATATAGAGAGAGAGGAGAGAGAGAGAGAGAGAGAGAGAGAGAGAGAGAGAGAGAGAGAGAGAGAACTCCTAGCATATGTTTACCTAAGATTTTTCACTCAGGACATAATAAATGCCAAACTAATCATCGATCCTTTTTGTCAACAAGTTGTTCGCGAGAATGGTATAGCAAATAATACAGCAAATATAAGTTACTATGAGATTCAGGGCCTCTGTAACACGGTTTTTTCGCAATAACTTTTTTTCTATGAATTTCATGAATATAACGCTTATTCAGAATGCACATTATATCTACACATAAATTTTGACTATATTCTGCATTACGTAGGTTGAATAAATTTGGTACTTTATTAAGTAAAAGTGACGATTTTTGAAGACGGGCCAACTTACTCAGAGAAAAGGTTTCGAACGCACTCGTTACGTAACTTATGACGGCATTTCTTCTCTCTTTCTCGATCGATGATTGGTTTATACGTAACGAAGGCTATACCTCTGCCAACAATAACACAAAAGTGTAAATAAAAGCAAAGCAGTACATCTTTATGAACTCTGAAACCTCTCCACTGAGAATTGTCATAATGAACAAACGTTTAAATACAAAAAACACTTCGATTAATTGTCCACTCCCAAAATAAGTTTCCTAAGAAATTACAGTCTACTTTATAGCTCACAATCAGACTGACAAGGTGTAGGGAATAGTTGGTAATTTTCAAAAACGTAGTAGACAAGCTTGATTTGATAACTGCTATATCCAATGTCAAGCAATTTTTATTTATTGTCTATCTACCGATCTATTTACTGTAAAAAAAAAAAAAAAAAAAAAAATAGCCGGTACTGTATTTTGCTTTAAACTTTCACCAATAATTATCGTCAGAATGATGACTTCATGAGGCTCCACCCACTTTAGCCTCGTTATAATTCTGGATAACACTGAAGGCTATCATGGGCATTGTTGGATCAGAAAATTAAAATTCTGGCTATAAAAACTTATTTCTTCGAGTAGTTGTAAGAAGTGCTAAATGATCCTCAAGGATCCCAGCAGTTGGCCTAAACGTTTTAATTCATGTATACTACTGTTGGGGCACTACTGCTACAGTAGTATTACTACGCTAGCACAGATACCCCACCCACATTTATGTATCGTTCCGCCATTCATAAAGTCTGTGTCATTTTTTTTTTCACTGTGCAATAAGCCATGGCCTCCTCAGAATTTAAGTTTTATATTAGATGATAGGCTATTTCATTAAGCTGACAAATTTATGGCAACTGGGTATGTTATTGCCGATGTTGAAGCTAAAGATAAAGTTTGGTATCATTCCTTCATTGCATTATCATCTTTACTACTATTTGTTTTGCTACATGTAGTAATTATTTTAAAGGATAAATGAATTATGTTCACTTTACTCCTATAAATTCCCATAAGATGTACAAATAAAACTCCTAAAACTATTCATGATTTATTTACAAAATGCAGTCATGCCCAAAAACATAGCCAACACGGTCGTACGGCCTAAGAAGAAGAAAAAAAAAATTATATCGGATGATCTGTTGGTCTGATGGAGAGTTTAGCACAAAATTCTCATTTTAACAAAAATAGTTATATCAAGACTGTTTACATACAATCTCTCTCTTTCTCTCTCTCATGGTGGCATAGTGAATAGTTAATGGAAATGTTCAAAAGCCTGAATGACATTACAAATATTATAATCATGTTACGCTAAATACAAATCAGACCATAAACATTGGATTTTAAACTAGAAACTGAATAATTACCTATTCAGGCTATAGTAAATATGGCCATGGGATTTCTCTTGACTGTATAAAGTTGCAAGTCGTAAGATAAATGCAGGTTTTGCAACCACAGGGGCAATTCCAAATCCTGCTAGCCATTCTTGACTGTTATGGGTTCCAGAGCCGATGGAAGAAGGTGAATGGGTGTCCGGTGGATGGGCGGGGCAAAATTTTGTCAAAAGGTGTTTACATTGCTTACGTAATGAATGTTTTCGACTCTTGGCTCGTTATCACTGGCCATGGCGTCGGCTAGATCATTTTTACTCTATAAAAATTAAAACTATCGGGTTTAGGTTATTGAAAATGCTGACAAAATTTGTGTGTGGTTGTAAAATATACATATGTCAACTTTCAGCTACATCCGATGCCTTGATAAGGAGCAAAGTCCAAAAAACCGTGTTACAGAGGCCCTGAATCTCATAGTAGTATCCTCATAATAATAAAACTGGGATCGGATCGTGTGATATTATATGGCATTTAAGTTCATACATAATGTTTTGTGCTTCCCCTGCCATCACACACCTTACAGCTCTAACAAGTTGTACTTCCCCCGCCCGTCCTCCCACCCCTTCCTGGCGTCCTCCCCCAGCCCGTCGTCCCCCTCCCGTTCGCTGTCCTCCCTCCTAACTACAAAACTTTTCTACACCTGAAGTTCTGGAATCTATTGAAATTGGGGGTGACAGAGGGGAACTTGAGACGAGAGGACTATTGCTTTTGACTGTACAGTTAGAAGCAAAAGAACGCATACACCCAAGGGAAATATTTCATCAGATGTCTCTAGTGTTCCCATGGCAAAACAGACAAGGTGTTGCTCTTCTTACTACTACTATGAAATGGGAGGGGAATTCTCTAACCTTAGAGGATCAAAGACAGTAAAGGAGGACTGTCTTTGTTAACAAAAGCATACAAAAGCTACAAATCAAGTTTCCATATTTCAATTCTTTATCATTTGACGTCTCAACTATCCACTCTAAATAGAAAACACTAACACAAGCACACACATTATATAAATATATATATATATATATATATATATATATATATATATATATATATATGTATATATATATATATATATGTATATATATATATATAGAGAGAGAGGAGAGAGAGAGAGAGAGAGAGAGAGAGAGAGGAGAGAGAGAGAGAGAGAGAGAGAGAGAGAGAGAGAGAGAGAGAGAGAGAGAGAAAACTCACAAGCACACACACATTATATATATATATATATATATATACTATTTTTCAATTACTACTTTTTCGTAGGTAGGTCCAAGTAGACACTCTCCAAGGAAGGGTGGGGGGAGGGAGTCTCCTCTTCACTACGCCTTGCCCCGGCCAGTCCGACACAGGAAATAAGGATTAAGGAAGTCATTTCTGTTTTAGAGGGTGTGGAGAGAAGTTAAATGAGTACTCTTGATACAGCCTGGAAGATATTTTATGATTGCCTAAGTATTATTTAATAACCATTAGTGTTCTAGCAAATACTTATAACCGTATTCATTATTAGTTGATTTGTAAATGATAGCACCCGTAGAATAAAGTAGCTGTTGTTGGAAGTTTGATAAGTAACAAAATTCGTAGCTGTTGTTGGAAGTTTGATAAGTAACAAAATTCAAGTATCAACATTGCCTAATACATAATCAGTTATGGATACAAAAGATACTGATGACTTCATAGCATCTTGAATATAATCAGAATTTATTATTTTGTATCGAAAATAAGTTATACTGAGGTAAATGATGACGCTATTGCATTCTGTTTTATTGACAAATCATATAATTATAACAAGCTTGTTAATCTCAGAACGACGTAATTTTCCGAAATTTTGTCATGAAACTACGATATACCTATTTCCCCATAATGTATTCTCTCAATTGTCAGAAAAATACATTTGCAGATGGCATAAGCACAACATTATTCCCCATGCTAATACCCTGACTGCATTCTATAAATGGTTATATAATTGCCAGTAGCTTTATCTTGAGAAATTACACTATCCTGGAGATCAAGCTGACCTCTTATCCATTTCATGCACAACGTTTTCTCAACTTTCACTCAAATAGGCTTAACTCTGTATGATAAAGTCCCTATTTACTGTGATCAAGTACCCGAATTAGCACAGCTATGTGGTGTATGCAGGCCTTTGGACCGGGTGAATTATTCCAGGTAGATATCTGGACGCTTAACGAGCGAAAAATACATAACTGTCCAAGAAGCTCTATAGCCCATTTCTTTTAGCGAGGCAGATTTGCACCGACTCGCAGCGGTGCCCTTTTAGCTCGGAAAAGTTTCCTGATCGCTGATTGGTTGAACAATATTGTTCGGAGTGTTCGAACAATAGCCATACATATCAGCTCCTCAACCTACCAAGATGGGAGTTAAACCATAATTTCTACAGCTGAAGCAGTAAGCGGGAAAGGGAAAAATAAAATATTGAAATATCTCTAAAATAAATGTTTGGTTGTCCTTTTAATCACTAAATCACACAGCTGAGGAGCGATACCTTTAGATCCTTAAATATTTTCCCTCACCCTTTAGATTTTATTTTCTGGGCTTCTTACTCTATCCCCTGACATGTCTTGTTAGGTCTTTTTTCTTTAACATTTGTGCTCCTTTCTTTCATTCTTTAGGCATTTATTCTTTAACATCTGTTCTCCTATTTCGTTCTTTAACATTTGTTCCTTTCTTTCATTCTTTAATCATATATTTATCAAACATTCTTATTATTTTTAAAATGAATGGCCCACCCCACCAGTGCTTGTCTTAGACCGACAATATTAGTTTCTAGCTTTTCACAATCCCTCCATAAAAGAAATCTCTCCCGAGCGGCAGCATGAAACACCTTCACTTGACCATTCCAACCTGGACAAGATATTCATTAGCTGGATTCTGAAAAAAGGCATTTGGGGCAGTTTATTTCATTTCCCTTAATCTTCGATTTTACAACCATCAAACCCCCCCAAAAAAAGAAGAAAAAAACACTTGCATTGTGAAGCATGCTTCCATGAATAAGTGATCTAACTCAGATTTTCTTATATGATATATGTCACATTCCTTTATCATTATTCCACTCAACAAAGATATCTTGGTTGATTTTAAAGCAAACGGGAAAATATTTCTACAGAGCACTTGAGGTATATGGAGGACTACAAAATATAATGATCTAACTATATCAAGCCAGACAAATGTATGTACTGTATACGCCTATACGGATCCTAAAGGAAGCAAATCCTCCAAACACCCTAAGCCCTAAGGCAACGACTCGGTAATTACGGCTATTTCTTTTTAAATCATCCATTTTCGTATCAGGATTTGAATCCAACAAAATAATCCCGTTATCTATACCTTGTGATAACTATCTCCAATTTTACCATTTGTACTCGATAATTATCAAGCGAATAAAGTTTTTAGGGGTAAAGTTTTAATTAGCATTGTATCACAGATATTGCTATAAATTTTTTAAAAAATTAGTTCAATTGTCAATGCTTGCCTTTCTTGGTCAAAATCACAGACGGCAAGACGACAAAACTCAACGAAAAGGGAATATAAAGAATAAAAATTATGAACAAAGGGCAAGTGGCTTAAGGTGCGTCCACTCGGTCGAAGTGTCTGTCGGACAAAACTGTGACCATATCTAAATAAAAAACGAATGACGTCATAAGCGTGGAAATGAGGGAAGTTGATATGGTAACAAACAGTGGTACCAGATGAAGCTGACTACCAGGATTTCTACTCCTTTTACCAGACAGAGATTGGAAGAAATGTCCGAAGCTGATATCCGCTGGCATCTCTGTTATCTATATCAGTGTTATAATCTGTACTCGAGAATCAAGTAGTAGTTATCAGCTTCAAGTACGGAGCATCATAACCATAGTACACCATAAAATTGAAGCACAATTCAATAAATTAAATTATGCAGCATGATTATTCCCGATCTTTTGAGAACGATGGAATGGCACATGGAAGGACTAGTTGCAAAGACGGAGCGAAAAGAGGAGCCATTCATCCATTTTCAAGGAATCTCAAATTGATTATGAATCAGACTTTAAAAACTATACTGATGGGCCCAAACCCTTTATACATTTTATCGGAGAACTAAACACCTTTTATAGCTTGGCAGGACACATAAGAGAGGAAGCATTTTTCCAGAAGCACGTCTGGAAGTTTAAAGAATCATATATGCCTAACTTAAAATAGCCCTTCAGTGAACTGAGGATGTTATTGTTATCAACGTGCAATGTATAGCCTATATTATTCCAAGAAATAACTGTTTGAGACTGGTCATACTTCGGATTATGTGTTCGTAACTAAATCCAAATTGTTTCAGTGATAAAAATAAAATGTACAAAATTTGTTTCCCCTGTTCTCGTAGAGAGAGAGAGAGAGAGAGAGAGAGAGGAGAGAGAGGAGAGAGAGGAGGAGAGGAGAGAGAGAGAGAGAGAGAGAGAGAGAGAGAGAGAGAGAGAGAGAGAGAATTTCGAATTTTCCTCACGATCAAACACTTAGAGGAAATGAAACTAAGGTGTCTATAATTGAAACAGATTCTGTTATGCTATACTCGTATATCGAAAAGCCATAATTTGGTTGTGTAAATGTCTTCTGTACCAACCTCCGACTTTTTTAATTTTCCAATTTGCGTAGCTCTTCTTTTAATGACTTATTTTAGATTCCACATTCTTTTCGACTTCTAAATCAGTTACAGTCATCCCACCTCTCGGAAGTTCTGACGTTATTTTATTTAATGCTGCTACACGATTATTTCTGTCTTTGTAAACATTTGCTTTGATATTTTATAAGCATGGGTTCTGCCAGTACTGTTTGATTAGAAACTGAGCCTCTCTTCTATCTTAAAGTCAGCTTTCCTCCGCAACTGAATTACAACTAGTTATGTTTACAGGGAACGTGATACCCAATTTTCTAAAAGTTAAAGTTAATCTGGTATACAAGTTGAACTCCGTCCATAGTGCCACTCCGCCTCCAGAGTGTCTGAAGCTCGGACTCTTACGAACAAAGGCACTGTCCGACACACCACTTTGTGCTCGTTATTGACGTCATTAACGCTTCCTTCATAATGTTACCTGGTAACAATTGTGTTCGACAAATACTGTTTGCCCGTGGTTTCCCCATCTTTAATCACCTCCATTTGTGGCCGCCGATCACTCTCCTACCTTGTGTCTTGAAACGGGGTATGGTAACAGTGTTTGCCCGTCGGGGACTGCCCGGTAGTGTGGACAGGGCCTTAGGGTCTAAACACTGACACAGCGTATCCCCTTGGATCTGAATGACCTGAGAAATATTTTACAGTAAAGTATCCTTACGCATTACGAAATGTTGCAATCTATGAATATCTAAAAGCTGAAAATATTTTAGCAGTCAATCTAGCATTTGAAAAATAACGATGAGCTTTCAGAAGCAAAATACAGTAATTTTTACAGGAAACATTGCATAATGATACTAAACAAAAAATTTATATGCATAATGTCTAAAAATGAGTATATGCATTGGTAGATTACTTCATTAACCAAAGTAAGCTCAAATTATTTGATTCTCTCTCTCTCTCTATCTCTCTCTCTCTCTCTCTCTCTCTCTCTCTCCTCTCTCTCTCTCTCTCTCTCTCTCTCTCTCTCTCTCTCTCTCTCTTATATATATATATATATATATATATATATATATACATATATATATATATATATATATATATATATATATATATATATATATTTATATATATATTTATATATATACATATATATATACATACATATATATACATATATATACATACCTAAAATTCATCACTTAATGTGAAAACTTTCAAGTCATTCTATCAATAGAGCAATAAAAACGATGTTTTTACCTTTTCTAACATTTCTGCTCAAAGACGAATGGCAATTTGAAGCCGATTTGGGAAAGCACCGGTGTTCCATATTTTTCCTCGCAGAGAAACTAACAATATTTTGGAGCTCTTGACAGGAAAGCATCCAACTTTCCTATCGATGACAAAAGACAACTTGGAGTCAAATCAGGAGTTGGGAGAGTTTTGAAAGTAAGAAGAACTAATTACGTGGGTTACGTCCCGTCTGCTTAATAAATCCACTGAAATATCTTGCAATTCAAAATTATAAAAGGGCTCAGTGCGCAGCCCAATTTACACCTAGCCAAAACTCTCTCAAAATCTACGTTTTGGTCCAATTATTATTATTATTATTATTATTATTACCTCCACCAAGGTGGTCATGTTTTCACCTATATCTATTTGTTTGTCACAAACCTCAAAAGTTACGGGTTTATTTTGACCAACGTACTACAACTATAATAAAAACGATGTATTTCGGCCAAACTCTCTCTCTCTCTCTCTCTCTCTCTCTCTCTCTCTCTCTCTCTCTCTCTCTCTCTCTCTCTCTCTCTCTCTCTATGTCCTTTAGACCGGTATAACTCATGCATGGTGTTTTTTATTACTATTTTATAACATCGAGCCATAACTGAAGCTACTTATTCTTTCATCAGTGACTTACCAAGACCAATGTCGAAATAATAATTCTAATGTAGCTGTTAACGGAAGGAATTGTTCAACTGCGACACTCAAAGAATTTCTACATGATTTTGCGGATTCATGATATATAAATATTCATTTATATATATATATATATATATATATATATATATATATATATATATATATATATATATATGCGTAAAAATCACAGGAACACGTGATGCTCAGATGCAGAAGAACCACAGGGAAAATGAAAATACGAAATATACGCTTAAGTCCTGACTAGTTTCGTGATACTTCTTCAGAGGACTGATTTATTGAGAGAGGTAAGGGAGTGTCATTGTTCTCTAAATCTCTATATGTATGTTCGTACGTTTGCTTTCCCTATAAAATGTAAAGAAACCTCTCTCACGAAACTAGTCAGGACTTAAGCGTATATTTCGTATTTTCATTTTCCCTGTGGTTCTTCTGCATATATATATATATATATATATATATATATATATATATATATATATAAATATATATATATATATATATATATATATATATATATATATATATATGTGTGTGTGTGTGTGTGTGTGTGTGTGTGTATTCAGTATTTGCAGTGGATATTTGAAACCTCAAATGATAACACAGAATGAATTGTGGCAACTCAATATGTAACATTTTAATGCTTTCACTCAAAAACACCCCTATGCTGTTTTTGATTCGCTCAGGTTGGAGAAGGCTCCGCCCATTTCGTAGAAGTAGTAAGAAGAGCAACACCTTGTCTGTTTTGTCATGGGAACACTAGAGACATCTGACGAAAGATTTTCCATGAGTGTCTGCGCTCTTTTGATTCTAACTGTACTTGTGATTGACATAATGCATATGTAAATACTCCAAGCCAAGCTGATTGCTAGCGTTAATATTTGCACTTATCTGAATTCTTATATTCTATTCAAGGTTACTTCTGTGTGCACTTGTTTTGATTTTTTTTTTTTTTTTTTTTGCTTTGGTAATAGAATAGAATAATTCCTCTTACTTCAATGTGGTTGTTACGATTCTTGCTACATGAATTGAATCACACAACTGAACAGATTTTGTGTTAATATCCATGTTTCAGCACTGATGATGGGAAAGAGGGGTTAACGAAGCACTGCTGTAATAAATATAGTCTAATGTTGAGGTATCTATTTCCAGTCGCTTTTCTAGTAAATCTGAATATTTCTAAGAGAAAATATTACAGACACACACATAAACATATATGTATATATATATATATATATATATATATATATATATATATATGAGAGAGAGAGAGAGAGAGAGAGAGAGAGAGAGAGAGAGAGAGAGAGAGAGAGAGTCTACTTGAAGAAATCTTAGGCTACCTTCATATAACCTACCAACTTTGCTGGTGGTGGTAAAAATAAAGAAAAAATAATAATGAATCAACATCTAAATAATAAAATATGAAGCAAATAAGAAAACACCATTATATCTATGGAAATCAATACGAATATTCAAGCATCCTTTATTTATCAAAACAAATCCCTCTTTCTCTCTCTCTCTCTCTCTCTCTCTCTCTCTGACCCCACACAACAAATGAATAGGTCCTCCAAAGAAATGACCAGGTGAATCGTGGCCGACAGCATCAAGTATAGCATTTTCCACCAAAAAGAAAAAAAAAAATATTTTCCTCTCTTTCTTCAGAGGGGCGGCGCCCCCTCCCTGACCCCCTTTGGCGACCTGGGACACGGTATAGCCCCACGCTCCATTAACTCAATTCTCTCCCTCGGAATTCTTCTGCTTGATAAACCAAATGACCAGATGGGTTGGGGGAGGATGTAAAAGAAGAGGAGGATGGGGAGGGGAGAGGAGGAAGATGCGGGAGGAGGAGAAGGAAAGGAGAGGAGGAGGGGAGAGGAGGAGGAGGGGAGCGGATGAGGAGGGGAAAGGAGGAGGAGAGGAGAGGAGGGGAAAGGAGGAGGAGAGGAAGAGGAGGAGGAGCGGATGAGGAGGGGAAAGGAGGAGGAGAGGAAGAGGAGGAGGAGTGGATGAGGAGGGGAAAGGAGGAGGAGAGGAGAGGAAGAGGAGGAGGAGAGGAAGAGGAGGGGAGAGAAGGAGGAGGGGAGCGGATGAGGAGGGGAAAGGAGGAGGAGAGGAGAGGAAGAGTAAGGGAGAAGTGGAAGAGGAGGGGAAAAAAAGAAAAGGGGAAAATAGGAAGAGGGGAAAATAGGAAGAGGGGAAAATAGGAAGAGGGGAAAATAGGAAGAGAGGAAAAGGAGGAGGAAGGGAAAAGGAGGAGGAAGGGAATAGGAGGAGGAGAAGTGGAGGATGTAGGAGAAGTGGAGGATGTAAAAGAAGGAGTGGAGGGGAATAAAGGGGAGAGTGTAAAAGAGGAGGAGTAGGGAAAAAGGAGAAGAGGAGGATGTAAAAGGAGGGGAGGGGAAAAAGGGGGAGGATGTAAAAGAGGAGGGGGAGGAGAAGAGGGGGTATGTAGAACGTGAAAAGGACTGGGATAGAGAAGGGTGTTGGGGAGAAAGTGAAGGGTGGGGAGGTTGAAAGGGGAAGTGCAACGTTTAGCAGGTGGGAGAATTACATGGGGGAGTGGAAATAAGAAGGGGGAGAAGACGAGATAAGGGAAATATGAGGGAAGGGAAGAGAGAGGGAGGTGAAATAGTTGAGAGACTAAGAGGAGTGATAAGATGAGGGAGAAAGGACAAGGGGGTGGAGGAAATGACGGTAAGACATAAAGGAAAAAGTGAGAGGAAAGGAAAAGTAGATTAAAGACGTGTGATAGGAGGAGGAGGAGATAATAAGACGTAAAAATCGAAGCTGTTGAATAAGAAATGGAAAATCATAATATAAAATGCGATCATCAAAAGTAGGGACACGGTTCAGGGACAGATGGTATGAATACCCTGTGGGGAAAAAAAACCCCACCCCGAGAGAAAAATAAAACACCAGAGATGCTTGAAATGTTCCGCTTCGTTTAAGTCTTTGAATAATTTCATTAAAAGTCTGGGTTCATTATTCCTAAATTAAATTCAAAGCTAATTTCCTCAATTATAAAACAGAAGTATCTTAATTTCCAGAGAATAAATTCCCTTTCCCCTGTTAGAGATTTCAGTTCTTATTGCGATTTCTGAGATACATCCGTTTTCAAGTATGGAGATATTTTCTGATTTAAATTTGCTTGAATATAAAACTTTATTTATCAAAAGGACTTCCAATATTCATTCTAATTACCAGCAATGGAAAAAACGATTTCGGTCGATTATTTGGACTTCACAGGGCCTTGCGGATAGAAGAACAGAGCAGTTATGAAAGTGTAAATCTATTATACAAAAATCAGGAGAATAATTAATGAAATCAATTAATGACATATGATTTAATGCGGCGAAGGGAAGTTGGAAACTAGATCCCCCTCATCATAGTCAATAAATATGCACAGCCCGAAGCCAAAGGCACGTAAAAAACGGATTTTGCCAAAGAAACTGTATGACAGATGAAACAATATAAATGAAAACTATAAACTAAGGAGATGGTATAAAATTAAAACACGATATATACATATATATATATATATATATATATATATATATATATATATAAATAAACACACACACACATATATATATATATATATATATAAATAAACACACATATACAGTATATATATATATATATATATATATATATATATATATATATATATATATACACACACACATATATATATATATATATATATATATACACACACACATATATATATATATATATATATATATATATATATTATATATGTATATATATATATATATATATAAATAAACACACACACATATATATATATATATATATATATAAATAAACACACATATACAGTATATATATATATATACACACACACATATATATATATATTATATATATATATATATACAGTATATATATACATACATATACATATATTATATATATATATATATATATATATATATATATATATATATATATATACATGTATGTGTGTAGAAAAATAATTTATATACATTGGTAAAGATGTGTCGCAAAAAATTACAAGCAGTTTATTAAATACAACAAATGTTCCCAGTAAGACATGCTAATATACAAAAAACACATTACCTACCTATCAGTGTACCTAACGAAAAGACGAAAATCATGTATACAATGATAAGAGAAGAAAAAAAATCTATAAAAAATTCTCGCGGTCATAAAAATAGCACCAATTCTAGAATTGTGTTCAAGCGCACATGAACCATGATTAGATCTAAGATCCACTCCATTCATCTAAACTGTTCTATTTACGGTCACTGACCCCTGGACACATAAAAATCCTCACGATATGGCATAAGTTTATACATACTGTGTATACATACAAACACACACACACACACACACACACATATATATATATATATATATATATATATATATATAATATGTATACACCACACACCTATCTATATATTTTTATATACACATACATACATACATATGTATATATATATATATATATATATATATATATATATATAAACACCTATCTATATATTTTTATATACACACACATTATATATATATATATATATATATATATATATATATATATTATACATATATATTTATATATACACATTGTATATAAACAGAAAAAAATACTGTCATTTCTAATCCACTTCTGAACAAAGGCCTCAGACATGCAAATTTATGCCTGAGGTTTGGCTATTTTCATCACCACGCTGATCAGTGCGCATTAGTGATGGTGGGAGAGTTTCGTCTGATTGCTTATTATTATTATTATTATTACTATCCAAGCTACAACCCTAGTTGGAAAAGCAAGATGCTACAAGCCCAGGGGCTCCAACAGGGAAAAATAGCCCAGTGAGGAAAGGAAATAAGGAAATAAATAAATGAAGAGAACAAATTAACAATAAATCATTCTAAAATAAGTAACAACGTAAAACAGACATGTCATATATAAACTATTAACAACATCAAAAACAAATATGTCATAAATAAACTATAAAAGACTCATGTCCGCCTGGTCAACAAAAAAGCATTTGCTCCAACTTTGAACTTTTGAAGTTCTACTGATTCAACCACCCGATTAGGAAGATCATTCCACAAATTGGTAACAGCTGGAATAAAACTTCTAGAGTACTGCGTAGTATTGAGCCTCGTGATGGAGAAGGCCTGGCTATTAGAATTAACTGCCTGCCTAGTATTACGAACAGGATAGAATTGTCCTGGGAGATCTGAATGTAAAGGATGGCCAGAGTTATGAAAAATCTTATGCAACATGCATAATGAACTAATTGAACGACGGTGCCAGAGATTAATATCTAGATCAGGAATAAGAAATTTAATAGACCGTAAGTTTCTGTCCAACAAATTAAGATGAGAATCAGCAGCTGAAGACCAGACAGGAGAACAATACTCAAAACAAGGTAGAATGAAAGAATTAAAACACTTCTTCAGAATAGATTGATCACCGAAAATCTTGAAAGACTTTCTCAATAAGCCTATTTTTTGTGCAATTGAAGAAGACACAGACCTTATATGTTTCTCAAAAGTAAATTTACTGTCGAGAATCACACCTAAAATTTTGAAAGAGTCATACATATTTAAAGAAACATTATCAATACTGAGATCCGGATGTTGAGGAGCCACCGTCCTTGACCTACTTACAATCATACTTTGAATTTTGTTAGGATTCAACTTCATACCCCATAATTTGCACCACGCACTAATTTTAGCTAAATCTCTATTAAGGGATTCACCAACCCTAGATCTACATTCAGGGGATGGAATTGATGCAAAGAGAGTAGCATCATCTGCATATGCAACAAGCTTGTTTTCTAGGCCAAACCACATGTCATGTGTATATAGTATGAAAAGTAATGGGCCAAGAACACTTCCCTGTGGAACACCAGATATCACATTCCTATACTCACTATGGTGCCCATCAACAACAACTCTTTGAGATCTATTACTTAAAAAATCAATAATAATGATAAGAAACGACCCACCCACTCCCAACTGTTTCAGTTTGAAAACAAGGGCCTCATGATTAACACGGTCAAAGGCAGCACTAAAATCAAGGCCAATCATACGAACTTCCTGACCACAATCAAGGGATTTCTGTACAGCATTGGAGATTGTAAGAAGGGCATCACATGCTCCAAGGCCTTTACGAAAACCAAATTGCAAACTAGGGAGTAGATGATTACCTTCAGCAAACCTATTAAGACGTTTTGCCAGAAGACGTTCAAAAACTTTAGATAATATGGGAGTTATGGAAATTGGGCGGTAATCAGTGGGACTTGAGCTACCACAAATACATTTACATAGAGGAGTAACATTACCAATTCTCCAACTAGTGCTAAAAGCTCCTCTTCTTGCTAATTTGCGCAAAATAACAGATAACTTTGGAGCTAAGAAATCTGCTGTCTTTATAAAAAACAAAGGAAAAATACCATTTGGGTCTACACCTCCATAAGCATCAAGGTCCATCAACAGAGCTTTAATCTCACGAGATCGAAAAGCTAAACTAGTTAGTTTAGCCTCAGGAAAACAGGAATGAGAAAGTTCAAGTTTTTCATTACTCTGTTTACTGTCAAAAACATCAGCCAAAAGGGTTGCCTTTTCCTTTGGACAGTGAGTGACTGAGCCATCTGGTTTAAGTAAAGGAGGAACTGTTGCATCTACACCAAAGAGTGCAGATTTAAGGGTAGACCACCATTTATGTTCCTGAGTTGTACCAGAAAGTGTTTCTTTTATGGTCAAATTGTACTCCTTTTCAGTTGAGGCATAAACTCTCTGAGCAAAAGCTCGAAGCTGAGTATAGTTGTTCCAGGTCAAATCTGATCTGTTACCCTTCCAAAGATGATAGGCCTCCTGTTTCTCCAAATAAGCACGTCTACAATCATCATTGAACCACGGTTTGTCCTTCACTCTGTACCTTAGCACACGAGAAGGGATACGCCTATCAATTATGTTGACTAGATTCTCATTCAAAGGGACAACAGGATTACACCATATCATCATCAGCAGCAGCCACAACTAGTCTAGTGCAGAATAAATGCCTCAGATATGCCTTTCCCCTTGGGTCTGTTTAAAGTCTTTCTATGACAGACCACGTCCGAAAACTTTCTTAGTTCGTCAGTCCATCGTCTTCTCTTCCTTTCTTTGTTTTTCTGCAATCTCTTAAGGACCTATTCTGTTATTCTTAATGTCCATATATTATCGGATATTCCTGTGTCCATTCTTTTTCTAACATGTTGTTAGAATATCCTTTACTTTGCTCTCGTACCCATATTGGTCTCTTTCTATTTCTTAGTGTTGTTCCCATTATTATTTTTTTTCATAGCTTATGGAAGATGAAATATCAATTGAAGGAGAAAGAATTAAAGAGGTAGAATCCTTTAATTATTTAGGAACTATGATCTCCAATACAGGGTCATTAGAATTAGAGTTTAGTGAAAAATTGAAAAAAGCAAATCAAATAATGGCTAGGTAAAGTAAAATTTGGAAATGAAATCTCCTGAAATTACAAAAAAAAAAAAAAAAACCAGACTATATACCAGTTTAATGATCGGTGTTATTCTAAGGACATGAGTCGTGGTATGACAATGAAACAATCTCCAATAGATTCAGTAGATTTGAGAAAAGAAGGATATTGGGAGTTAAATGGCATGACAGGATTAGAAATGAAACTATAAGAGACATTACTCAAGTGTCATATGTAGATGAGATTATGGAGAGGGGTAGATGGAGATGGTTTGGGCCTGCTCTTCGCACTCCCCAAAAGAGATTAATTCGCCAAACGTTCAGTTGGGCTACACAAGGCACTAGAAGAGTTGGAAGACCCAGACCTACATGGCTGAGGACTATGAAGCGTGAAGTAGGAGATGATGAATGGAGAAGTGTTGAATTAAAAGCCCAAGATAGAGATGACTGGCGAAATCTAACCGAGGCCCTGTGCGTCAATAAGCATAGGAGGAGATGATGATGATGTTTTAAGGCTTTATTTAGGCTGCAAGTTTCTGATGCATAAGATAATACTAGTAGGACCATCTGATAAAATACTTTTCTTTTTAGAAAAATTAGCATTTTACTTTTCATAATCTCATTTTGTTTACCAAAAAAATTCCCATACCATGATTATCCTTCTTTTAATTTCAGTCTGGTATCCATGAGGAACACTTACTCTCTGTCCTAAGTATGTACAGTATATTCATTACCAAACTCTAGAGGTTCGTCCACAACTTTTATTTGATTTCTCTGTATTGTCATAGAACATTATCCGAGTTTTACTCATATTCATTTTCAGTTCTCTATTCAAATCTTCTAATACCTTTGGCAATTCCTCCCATTATTCACTAAACACAACTATGTCATCTGCAAATCTCAAGTTAAGGTATTTCCCATTAATATTAATACATACAGTTTCCCCATCTAAATTCTTACAAACTTCTCCTGGACATGCTGTGAATAATTTAGAAGATCTGGTCTCCCTGTCTAAGTCCTTTCTCAATTGGAATTTTCTTACTGTGTGTAGTTTTAGGATTGGTGTACTTTCTGTAAGGGTATCTTCAAGCGTTCTAACATAAAATTCATCAATTCCTCGTCTTTGAAGGCCTTTCATTCTGAGGTTTTTAAAAAATCAAAAGCTTTTTTAAGGTGTATAAATGCCATACATAATGGTTTATCATAATCTGTACATTTTTTTTTTCACAAGCTGGTTAATTACATGGACATGGTCAGTTGAATATCTACTTCTAAAGCGTGCCTGCTCTCATGGTTACAGTAATTAAAGTCTGGCCGCCTTTATATTATGCCTACTCTCATGGTTGATTAGAGTCTAGCTGTCTTTCTATTCTGCGTAATATGATCTTTGTAAATATTTCATATATTACGAAGAGTAAACTTATTGGGCGGTAGTTTCTCAGGTTTTTTTTATGTCTCCCTTTTTGTGAATTAGTATAATGATAAAGTTTTTCCAAGCTGTAGATATAGAGCTTTATTGCAGACATTTTGTGTAAAGTTCAGCAAGTTTTACTACTATGAAATCGGTTCCATTATATATATATATATATATATATATATATATATATATATATATATATATATATATATATATATATATACTGATATATATATATACTGATATATATATATACTGATATATATATATACTGATATATATATATATATATATATATATATATATAAAAGGACACCTTTTCCTGGTGTTTTGCCTCTTTGCATGCCTTTTAATGCGTTCTTTACTTCTCCTACTGGTAAGTTTGGTACCGGCTCAGGGGTTTTATTATTTCTATCGGTAAAGTTATTTCTTATATCACTGTATATCACTTTATAGAAATCCTACGCATCTCTCTCTCTCTCTCTCTCTCTCTCTCTCTCTCTCTCTCTCTCTCTCTCTCTCTCTCTATGTATATATATGTATATGTATATATATATATATATATATATAAATATATTATAATAATAATAATAATAATAATAATAATAATAATAATAAATCTATATATACTACACTGGATCCGAATACTCTCTCCTATTCTTTCCAGATTCTCATCTGTCAGCATACACCTTACAACACCGAGATTACCAAAAATTCTTCTTCGCTCAAGGGGTTAACTACTGCTCAGTAATTGTTCAGAGGCTACTTTCCTCTAGGTAAGGGTAGAAGAGACTCTTCAGCATTGTTCTATAGTCTTTGGTAGTACCATACCATCGTTTTCCACTGTCTTGGGATACAGTTCTCAAGCTTGAGGGTACACTAGGGCACACTATCCTATCTTATTTCTCTTCCTCCTAATATTTTTTAGTTTATATATATAGAAAGATTTATTTCAATATTGTCACTTCTTAAAATATTTTATCTTAATTTTTCATTACTTCTTTTGCAGTTTATTTATTTCCTTACTTCCTTTCCTCACTGGCTATTTTTTCCCCTTTTTGGAGTCCTTGGGCTTATAACATCTTGCTTTTCCAACTAGGGTTGTAGCCTAGCTACTACTACTACTACTACTACTACTACTACTAGTAGTAGTAGTAGTAGTATGAGAAATCCTAAAAATTGAGAATGGAGAAATGGGAGGGGGTAGATTAGAGGAGGGAGGGGAAGGAGCTCGAGTAGGTAAAGAATGATCCGTCGAGGGAAAGATCACAGGAACTGGCACTAAATCAACCTCTCCCTCTCATCCACACCCACTCACCGATCTGTCAACCCCCACCCACCCCAACTCTTGGGGTAGGGGGAGAGAGAGAGAGAGACATATAACTCAACTTGAATGTTATATGGAAAAAATATGATGTCGTTAAATCATTCTAAGTAATTAAAAATTCCTCCCTCGGTCTCATTTTCGTTCCCTACCCCTTCCCTCCCTTTTCCTAACTCCCACAAAAAAAAAAAAAAAAAAAAAAAAAAAAAAAAAAAAAAAAAAAAATTCGTCCCGCCCAATCACGAAAACAAACGTACACACAAATATACTGTTACTTTTTAACTCATGGTTTATCCTTTATAGATTCGCTGATCAGATGAAAAATATTAACTTTTAAAAATTGAACAGGGTTGAGTGCCCCTCCTGCCCGTTGACACTAAGTTAAGCAACGTTGGGTTCGGTCATTAGTTGGGCGGGTGACCAGGAATCCAAGAGGCAAGACACTTTCGACACACAGGCCTCTTTAACATCCCCTGGAAAAAGATTGGGCTAGCAGCTTTATCTCACAGATATTTGCTAAAACCATTGGATTAACACTATGATACAGCAACAGTCCCATGTTTCCTAGGCCCGGGGTGCATTACTTACTGTCCAAACGGCATTTACCGGGGTTATGGAAGTGGGTGTAGAGTAAGAGCAACAACAACAAAAAACATTTAAAGCAATAAAAACTAGATCCAATAAGCAATATGGATCAAGAGGAAGTAACAAAAAGAAAAGTATGAGAGGTTAAATGCCTTAACACGTAACAAAGAGTGAGGTCACACGTCCCTTTATACGAGGGAGGGGGGTCATAAATGTGTGTAGAAATGTCACCCAGGTTTCAAAACGTGACCAATGCATTAAATAAGGAGTGAAAGTTCAGAGGCATTTCCTAGAGCGTTCACAAAACCCGTCCCGTTCCATCTTTCCCGAGAAAGTTGTCAAAGAGAACCACTGGAGGAAAGTACTATTTACTCTTTAAACCAGACTTAAAATACAGAGAGAGAGAGAGAGAGAGAGAGAGAGAGAGAGAGAGAGAGAGAGAGAGAGCGCTATGTGTTTGGGGATATCAGTGGAAAGGGAACTAATATACTGTAGTAGTAGAAACCCTCTACAGGCTCCGAAATCTGGATCTACATATTACCATCATTGACCTATGACCTATTAGTGTGAAATAGAACAAAATACCGACCAGTCCCCCACCCAATAAGCCACTAGGATAAAATCTTCAAGGAAAGATTTTAAAAGCTAAAGAAAAGGGAAGATTTTAAAAGCTAAAAGAGAATGGAAAGATTTTAAAAGGTAAAAGAGAACGGAAAGATCTTAAAAGCTAAAAGAGAACAGAAAGATCTTAAAAGCTAAAAGAGAACAGAAAGATCTTAAAAGCTAAAAGAGAACAGAAAGATCTTAAAAGCTAAAAGAAAATGGAAAGATTTTAAAAGCTAAAAGAGAACGGAAAGATTTTAGAAGCTAAAAGAGAACGGAAAGATTTTAGAAGCTAAAAGAGAACGGAAAGATTTTCAAAGCTAAAAGAGAACGGAAAGATTTTAAAAGCTAAAAGAGAATGGAAAGACTTTAAAAGGTAAAAGAGAACGGAAAGATTTTAAAAGCTAAAAGAGACCTGAAAGATTTTAAAACCTATTAGAGAATGGAAAGATTTTAAAAGCTAAAAGAGAACGGAAAGATTTTAGAAGCTAAAAGTGAACGGAAAGATTTTAGAAGCTAAAAGTGAACGGCAAGATTTTAGAAGCTAAAAGTGAACGGAAAGATTTTAATAGCTAAAAGATGGAAAGATTTTAAAAGCTAAAAGATGGAAAGATTTTAAAAGCTAAAAGAGAATGGAAAGATTTTAAAAGCTAAAACAGAACGGAAAAACTTTAAAGAGTAAAAGAGAACGGAAAGATCTTAAAAGCTAAAAGAGAACGGAAAGATTTTAAAAGCCAAAAGAGAGCGGAAAGACTTTAAAAGGTATAAGATAACGGAAAGATCTTAAAAGCTAAAAGAGAACAGAAAGATCTTAAAAGCTAAAATAGAACGAAAAGATTTTAAAAGCTAAAAGAGACCGGAAAATTTTTAAAAGCTAAATGAGAACGGAAAAATTTTAACAGCTAAAAGAGAACGGAAAGATCTTAAAAGCTAAAAAAGAACAGAAAATTCTAAAAGCTAAAAGAGAACAGAAAGACTTCAAAAGGTAAAAGAGAACGGAGAGTTCTTAAAAGCTAAAAGAGACCAGATAATTTTAAAAGGTAAAAGAGAACAGAAAGATCTTAACAGCTAAAAGAGAACAGAAAATCTTAAAAGCTAAAAGAGAACAGAAAATTCTAAAAGCTAAAAGAGAACAGAAAGACTTTAAAAGGTAAAACAGAATGGAAAGATCTTGAAAGCTAAAAGAGAACGGAAAGATTTTAAAAGGTAAAAGAGACCAGATAGATTTTAAAAGGTAGAAGAGAACAGAAAGATCTTAAAAGCTAAAAGAGAACGGAAAGATTTTAACAGGTAAAAGAGAACGGAAAGACTTTAAAAGCTAAAAGAGAACGGAAAGATTTTTAAAGCTAAAAGAGAATGGAAAGATATTAAAAGCTAAAAGAGAATGGAAAGACTTTAAAGGGTAAAAGAGAACGGAAAGATCTTAAAAGGTAGAAGAGAATGGAAAGATATTAAAAGCTAAAAGAGAACGGGAAGATTTTAAAAGCTAAAAGAGAACGGAAAGATTTTAAAAGCTATAAGAGAATGGAAAGATTTTAAAAGCTAAAAGAGAACGGAAAGACTTTGAAAGGTAAAAGAGAACAGAAAGATTTTAAAAGCTAAAAGAGACCGGAAAGATTTTAAAAGCTAAAAGAGACGGAAATGTCTTAAAAGCTAAAAGAGAATAGGACTTAAACACTTAGCCCCAAAACACATGGAAAAAAGATCCAGTGAAAGCTAGGTTAACAAACATTAAATTAGAGTTGAAGAAAATTTAAAGATGAGTCACAATCAAATGGTTCAACTATTATAATTATTATTATTATTATTATTATTATTATTATTATTATTATTATTACCATCATCATCATCATCACAGCACTCATTATATCACTGGCAAAGTCAAGGCAATTCACAGGGGTAGAGAACGAGGAGTCTTTCGAGGCAAGGGATCACAGCACTAGCCAAAGGGCAAGGTCAAATAACAGGTTTTCTTGAGAGGACGTGGCGCAAATTAAACTGTTGCTTGGAATTATAGGAACTATAATCAATTCTTGTGTATATGGATATATATATATATATATATCCATATACATATATATATACATACATATATATATATATGTATATATATATATATATATATATATATTTATTTATATATATATATATATATATATATATATATATATATATATATATATATTTATATAATATATATATATACTGTATATATATATATATATATATATATATATATAAACACATACACATACGTTACGTCTGTGAGATAATAGGTAAAAATAATTAACATAAGTGCAAATGGATAATACATTGGCATTATTATTCCATTAAAAAAACTATCAATTGGTCACTCATAACCTTATCCCATGCTTCCACACATGTACGTAAAGTGTCAAATTCAATTAGTATCACCGTTCAAAGTGTCGTACGGAGAAGACTCCCATATAAGGTTTCATAAGGTAATCATCAAAATTATATAAAATAACTATTTGGTAAACCGAAAATACCACCCCCCCCCCCCCCACCCCCAAGGCACAGTTTGATTTGAAGTATTTCAAAAGTAAACGACGAAACTGACATTGCTAATTTGCGAATACGAGCGCCCCCTACTGATGAGAAATGTTTAATATCAACTTACTGGCTTAAACTGTTTAATTTTTAGAGTCTATGGCCTTTTGTTTCTTACAGTCCGGAAGTTGTTTGCAAATTACATGGGATTTGGACCAACGAGATCAATCTTTGGTTAAAGTCCTTAAAATAATTGAAATTCAAAACAAATAACACACAGATTGACCGATCCACAAGACTTGCAGCCAAACAAAAAAACAGAGTCTATCGAACGCGTCAGTCCCTTCTATCCTTCTACTAGGCTTTGCTTGACCGAAACATTATTAAAGAATAGTTACCATTAGATAGTACTAAGGAGTAGTTGCCATAACAAAGTATTCAAGTTGCCATGACAAGGTATTAAGGAGTAGCTGCCTTGACAAGATTTTAAGTAGTTGCCATGACAATGTATTAGGAAACAGTTGCCATAAGAAGGTATTAGGGAGTAGTTGCCATTACAATGTGTTAGGGAGTAGTTGCTATTACAATGTATTAGGTAGCAGCAGCCATAACAGGGTGTTAGGGAGTAGTTGCCATAACAGGGTGTTAGGGAGTAGTTGTCATAAAGTATTAGGGAGTAGTTGCCACCATTAGGAAGTAGTTGCCATACCAAGGTATTAGGGAGTAGTTGCCGTAACAATGTATCAGGGAGTAGTTGCCATAACAAGGTATTAGGAAGTAGTTGCCATGACAAGGTATTAGGAAGTAGTTGCCATAACAAGGTATTAGGTAGTAATTGCCATAACAAGGTATTAAGGAATAGTTGCCATAACAAGGTATTAGGAAGTAGTTGCCATAACAAGGAATTTGGAAGTAGTTGCCATAACAAGATATTTGGAAGTAGTTGCCATGACAAGGTATATATTAGGTAGAAATTGCCATAACAAGGTAATAGGAAGTACTTGCCAAAACAAGGTAATAGGAACTAGTTGCGATAAGGTATTAGGAAGTAGTTGCCATAACAAGGTATTTGGAAGTAGTTGCCATAAGACATTTGGAAGTAGTTGCCATGACAAGGTATTTGGAAGTAGTTGCCATGACAAGGTATAAGGTAGAAGTTGCCATAACAAGGTAATAGGAAGTACTTGCCAAAACAAGGTAATAGGAACTAGTTGCGATAAGGTATTAGGAAGTAGTTGCCATAACAAGGTATTTGGAAGTAGTTGCCATAAGACATTTGGAAGTAGTTGCCATGACAAGGTATTTGGAAGTAGTTGCCATGACAAGGTATAAGGTAGAAGTTGCCATAACAAGGTAATAGGAAGTAGATGCCAAAACAAGCTATGGTTCCCTTTGTGACATAAAACTATTGTTAACTTCCGACAAAAAAATAAAATTGTCTATTAACAGTAAACTAAAGAAAAAAATATTAACAGAAAATAGATAATAATCACTTCCCATGGATTCAATGAATTCGAACGTTCCGTCAGTGTAAAATTAATCTTATGCGTTTCCAAATTTTAATATGCCTATCATCAATTTCCTTAAAATCTAAAAATTGAA
>NC_090763.1:20047075-20054575 GCF_036898095.1 Palaemon carinicauda | reverse complement strand
TTAAAACATCCGTAACGTAGACAAAGAAACAAATACTAAAAGGCTGACAAAGCCGAAACATCGACAACGTCGGAAAACGTAAAATGACGAAACTGTTGACAAAGATCAAGTGACAAAACCGTAGTCAAAGCTTAAGCAACAAGAGGTCATTAACAAAGCTAAAATGATGATACCGTTGACTATACCAAAACGACGAAACTCTTGATAAAGCTATAATGATAAAGCCGTTGACAAAGGTAAAAGGTGAAACGCATAACAAATAAGAACATTTGGTGAAAGAGAACACATACAAAAATATCGGAAGTCAAAGAGCAAACTAAAATGTTCGGATTTAAGAATAATTTAGCATAAAAAAAAAAATCAACTGGCGGAGGACCCTTGAAAACGTAATGTAACTCAATAGCGTATTAAAACGTTTGGAAGGCATTAAACACATACATCATAAAAACAAACGTTCAATAACTTCTGACAACATTACACACGTCGTTACTTCGTAATATTTTATAAACTTAAAAAATTTTCTAGGATTCTCTGTTACTATATTCCTTTTCAAACAATCAAAAAATTTCACACTTCGAACTGTCGATTTTTTTTCTAACTTAAATGCCACTAAAGAAAATCTCACACTATACATATAATCTAAGAGTCTATATTCTCTATTTAAAGCTGGGGGTAATTATAATAAATAATTTAAATAATAAAATAAAGTCGTTAACGTTCACTAATAAAAAAAAAATACCCCGTAAACTATACGTTATGCAATTTGCATTATAAGACGTAAATATTTTAAAATCTGCCTTTAGAAAATATTTTTCTTTTCATCCCTTGAAGATCTCATGAAAGTCAGACAGGAGAACTAAGAGTGGGGTACAGCAAGAGACATTACTGTGGGGCAGACATTCCAGAAACCTTTAGTAAGCATCCACAAGTCTCCGTGATACTTTAATATTTTAAAATGGATTTGTTCGATCAACAAAACCGAGCAAAACATCAGTAGTTATGGACGCTGAAAACATAATATCGTTTTCTAAGTATAAAAACTTACAAGTGTTAAGATACTGTATTCATGTATATACTAGCGTACGCGACCAGTCAAAATGGCGTCTGAATATTTAAATAGATATGCACACACGCACGCACGCATATACATACACACAATGTGCCTCTAGGGGTAACCCCCTTCTCCAGGGTATGATGACTCCTCTCCCCCTACCCGAGGGGGCCAATGCCGCTGGCCGTGACCGGATACACACACAGACATATATATATATATATATATATATACACACACATATATATTTATATATCTATATATGTGTGTGTGCGCGTGTATATGTATGTGTGTGTGGTGCGTGCGAGTGTGTGCGTGTATGTGAAACGTTGCAAAAAAATTCATAATATACCAAAACTTATACAGAGCTTTCAAGCTTACAAAATAATAAAACAATATGAAACCTTACCCCAGTATTCTCTCCGTCAGATGTCGTCTCCTTACCTGTAAAAAAAGAGAAACATTTATCATGTTATAATGATGATAAAAATAATATCAATAAAATTTGTACTAAAAATCCACATGTATTATTCGCGTCCAATTTAGGATATGATATAAAAAGGGATTCTAAAAAAAGCAAACTAATAAAAGTTAATCATTTAATCAAAATCAAGAAACGGCCAAAGGAGTAAGTTACTTTTTTAAATACCTATTGTTACATTCGTTGAAGGTTTAGAAGTTTAAAGGCCGCTCATGAATAGCAGAGGCAAGGGACAGTGACATTGCCTTATCAAGCAAGACAATACCCTAGAGACTGACCATATTACATATGATCAGCGCCCAAGCGCCCTCTCCACCCAACCTAGGACCAAGGAGGGCCAGACAATGCTTGCTGATGACCTGTAGGCTCCCCCAAACCACCCATCCTTATCTCACAAGGATGGTAAGGTTGCAGCGACTAAAGAAACTAACGAAACGAGTCTAAGCGGGACTCGAACCCCAGTCTGGCAATCACCAGGCAAGGACGCTACCACCAGGCCACCAGAGACCCGTAAGCTGATCATTTCTGGTAAGGTATCTGGAAGAAGGAAAGGGGGAAGTTAGTGGGTGGGGGGGGGAAATGGAAGGGGTGGTAGGATGGAGGATGAAGGGAATTAGGGGCCGAGATGTAGGAGGTGGGACGGCCCTTGGGGGTTTTCGATATTCTTTTCCTACTTATGCAAGGAGCATATCTAAGAGCTCTACCTCTAAGGCCTCATTGATATTATTGCCTTTAGCCTTAGCCTTTTATAAAATGATAAAGCCTGCTTTATCAACTCTGATCCTCCATCCTCCTCTCTTATTTGGATGGAAAACTGTAGGCAACCAATTTACCGGCAATATAAAACTCACATAAATGTTGGCCTTGGCATAAATGCAAACAGCCAGCATGAGTGTAGTCTTCTTGCTGGAAAGAATGTGATTTTGTTCTTTAAGAAATGCCTTAAAGTACGACGTCTGTAAGCAGCTTCGACTGCGTGGTGTATATTGTCATTGTCCCACTGGAGTTACCTGATAACTAAAACTAATTCTACATAAGAAAAAACTTTAAAGCATCTGAACCAATCTTACCGAAGTATCGATGATGATAAATTTGTAGTATAAATGAAACTAAATGAAACAATGACATAATCGTAGATATTACACTAAATTATTTGGCTTCCTAGAGGGAACGTTAAAAAAATAACCCGACCACTGAATGGGGTTAACCCACAGTGGTTGTTACATATTTACTTGCACGTCCCTTTTTACTTCATGTATCTTTTTAATAAATCCATGTGGTGACTTTGAGAACTAATTTAATATTATTAGAGACCTCTGCTACAAACGATTCAAAATCTGGATATCGTCGATTTGCTAAAACCATTCGTTGCCGAAAAAAAAACACGCCATTTATCAAAAAAATTCTTTCGAGAAAAGATAACAGAAAAAAAGAAACAACACATTCATGAGCAAAATTTTCTTCCATCACCAATTTACAAAAGATTTTGGCTATTGAAGAAAACCGACAAACTAATCAGCTTCATTGGCAAATAGGAACGCATAAATTTTATTAATTTGGACAAAGACTGAGACGGTATGAGCAAACATATGAGCAAACAGTGGCCCATCCAGGCATCTAAAATGTATATTGTAATGGAATGTACATTACGTAGGAGACAAAAAGAAATGAATAATAATAACGGTTGGGAAATACAGGCTCCCACCAAGGTGTACAATCAATTTCCAAGCTAGATAAACAACCAAGGTATAAAGCAAATCTCCATCCTATGTGCACAACCAAGCTCCAACCCATGTGTACAACCAATCTCCAACCCATGTGCACAACCAATCTACAACCCAAGTGCACAACCAATATCCAACCCAGGTGAACAACTAATCTCCAACCCAAGTACACAACCAATCTCCCACCCATGTGCAAAACCAATCTCCCACCCATGTACACAACCAATCTCCAACCCATGTGCACAACCAGTCTCCAACCCAAGTGCACAACCAATCTCCAACCCATGTGCACAACCAATCTACAACCAAAGTGCACAATAACCAATCTACAATAACAGTGCACAACCATCTCCAACCATAAGTGCACAACCAATCTCCAACCAAAGTACACAACCAATCTCCAACCAAAGTACACAACCAATCTCCAACCAAAGTACACAACCAATCTCCAACCAAAGTACACAACCAATCTCCAACTAAGGTGCATTCATCCTCAAAGTACGCTATTCTACAGTATATGATTCACTAGTTTAGGATATCTTTGGCTGAGAATTTCCTGGGTGCTGGGTCTTTGCAGACCCTTCATAATCAAAATAAAAAATCCTACTCAGCTTAAAGAAAACTAGACGCTTTTCTGAATGCAAACAGAATGCTGTCAAAATAATGTATTAAGACAAAGGCACAACAACATTTTCAAACAAGACGAGACCTGCAAAGCATTTCTTCGTTGGTTGCCACCAAAGGTTTAATGGCCGCTCATGAATGGCAGAGGCAAGGGACAATAATATTGCCCTTGCAGGCAGGAAAATGCCCTAGAGACTGATCATATATACATATGATCAGCGCCCAAGCCCCCTTTCTACCCAAGCTAGGACCAAGGAAGGCCAGGCAATAAACTGCTTATAACTCAGCAGATAGACCTATGGGCTCCCCAAACCCTACCCTGCCATCCTTAACTCACAAGGATGGTGAGATTACAGCGACCAAAGGAACTAACGAGTTTGAGCGGGACTTGGACCCCAGTCTGGCATTCACCAGTCAGGGACGTTACCACATCGGCCACCACAACCCTAAAGGGAACAGGATTAGAGGCCTAAGGAGGATCTATGGACCAAAACAACCCATCAGGGACGAATAGGGGGAATCTAATGAAATAAAATCTCCCTAGGAGAGGAGTCATCACCCCCCCCATGACCTCCAGTGGGTCCAGGATTCTAAGAACAAACATGAGCATGTGAGATATGCCGTTCTGATGTGCGAGGCGACGAAGTGAGGTTTTTATTTTCTTTCTCAAGTCGAGGCTCCTTCGAAGCAATGCTTGTCACTCACCAATCTACCCTGAAGCGACATACGGCCATGGCTTCGTGAATTAATTTCTGATGGCCAAGCAACATGAGAGAGAGAGAGAGAGAGAGAGAGAGAGAGAGAGAGAGAGAGAGAGAGAGAGAGAGAGAGAGAGAGAGAGAGTTTTAATGAACTTTTGGTAGAGCAAAGGTTCAGGTAATTAGAGATAATTACATAATTGCACTGGTTTTAAATCAACCTACTAAGCTCTCTGCGCATCCGTACTATAGTGACGGACATCACAATATAGTTCACGAATAATGTAGGACTTAAGAAATACCGGAGGATTTCAGAAACTACTTCTTGTTTAAGTACCCTTTTTGGATCTCTTCTAATAAAGGGGACTTCACTGCCAGTCAGGAGCATCAACCCTAAAATATGTTGATCCAAGATCCAGAGGTTCCAGGTATCATAATTTGTTTGTCATGCAAAGGTCATGCAAAGGAGCGGCCACTGACCCCTCAATACTAACAGGCATCTCTAAACACCCCTCCCCCCGAACCACCACCTTCCCCCATGCCCAAAATCCTATCCAACTTGAGAGACCAAAGCTCACCTCCCACTCCTTCCTTAATCCTATATCGAGTATCCACCTATCCTATCTCGTCCCATCCCACTCGCGCCGCTTATCCTATCCTACCCAGGCATTCCTTCTTCTCCACCTTCTATCCCACCTAATCAATTTGATGCCCCTGGGCACCCCTTAAAACGCCTTGGCTTTGTCCACAACAGAGATTCTCCCTATCTGTTTTTTTTCCAACTTTTCCTTGATCATTATTTTTTTTTCTTATTCGGGAAGTGTAAGAGTAATTATATGTGAAAAAATATATTTAACTAAGACCAATAAACGATAAAGGATTCCCAATATAACCCGTTTCCTAAACATTCTAGTTGATCTAATTGGATCGGAATTTAAAGTTTACTTCCTATAAGACAAAAGATATATATATATTTATATATATATATATATATATATATATATATATATATATACATATATATATATAATATATATATATATAATATATATATATATATATATATATATATATCAGCCGTTTCTAGTCCTCTGCAGAACAAAGGCTAAGACATGTCCTTCCACACGCGTCTGTTTATGGTCTTTCTATGCCAGTCTATATCAGCAATTTTCCCTAGTTCGTTAATCCACATTCCTCTCTTCCTTCCCCTGTTTCTTTTGCAATCTCTAATGACCTATTCCGTTATTCCTAATGGCCATGTATTATCTGTCATGCTCATTACATGTCCTGCCCATATCCATTTAATTTTCTTACAAGTTGTTATCATTCCCATCATTATTGTTTCCTACGTTCTTTGGGTTATAACTAGCTTATGTTCTAAGGATTTAGTAAGGTTCCGAGTCTCTGATGCATAAGGTAATACTGGTAGGACCATCTGATTAAACACTTCTTTTTAGAGAAAGTGACATTTTACATTTCATAATCTCATTTTGTTTACAAAAAGCTCTCCATCCCATGCTCATCGTTCTTTTAATTTCGGTCTTGTGTTCTGGGGAAATAAGTATTGCCTGTTCTAAGTACGTATATTCATTAACAATCTCTACAGGTTCGTCCATAACCCTTTGTTGTCGTCCCTCTGCAATTTCATTTAACATTATTTTATTTTTACTCATGCATTTTCAGTCCTAAATTTCTGCTTTCTCTATTCAAATCTTCTATCATCTTTTGTAATCCCTCCCATCATTCACTAACTACATATCTTAAATTGTTAAGGTATTCTCCATTAATGTATATGTCCATATTTTCCCAATCGAAATTCTAGTCTAGGGTCTCCATCTCTTACGCCCTTTTTAATCGGGATTTTCTCAATCTTTATGTAGTTTTAGGATTACTGCTGAAGTTTTGACAAAATCAAAAGCTTTCTCATAGTCTACTGTATGATTGCCATACATAGTGGTTTGTCATCTCTGTTTAATTACATTGATATGGTCAGTTGTTGAACACCCGCATTTAAAGCCTGCCTGCTCTCTTGGGCGATTAAAGTCTAGATGCCCTTCTATTGGGCCTAATCTAATCTTTGTAACTATTTCATATATTACTGAGTAAACTTACAATAGGCAGCAATTTTTCCAGCCTTTTGTGTCCCCTTTTTTGTGAATTAGTATAATGATAAAAGTTTTTCCAAGATGAAGGTATAGAGCATTCTTGCAGACATTATGTGTAAAGTTTAGCGAGTTTTACTACTATGAAATCTCCTCCATCAATTATCAAATCAATTGTAAGGTCATCTTCTCCAGCTGCTTTGCCTTTTTTCGTGCCCTTTAATGCTTTCTGTACCTCTCCTGCTATTAGGTTTGGTACCACCTCAGGCATTTCATTATTTTCATTGGAAAAGTTATTGCTTAAATCACTATTGTATAACATTGTATAGAAATCCTCCGGAACCTTTATCACTCTATCTCTATTGTGGATAATATTTCTATTTTCATCTTTTGAAGCAAACATCTGTTGGCGCCCTGTTCCAAGTCTTCTTTTCATCAATTTGATGTTTCTACCTTTCTTCAGTGTTTCCTTAATTTCAACCTGATTGTGTTTACGAATAGCTTAGGTTTTTATTTTGTTTACTGTTCTAAATAGTTTCGCTAATTATATTTCATCTCTTGAATTTTAACCTCATTTCCAATCTTTTCTTTATTAGGTTTTGTGTGTTTTTGATAGTTTTCCCTATCTTGTTTAGGAACTTTATCACCTATATCTTGTACTGAGAGAGAGAGAGAGAGAGAGAGAGAGAGAGAGAGAGAGAGAGAGAGAGAGAGAGAGAGAGAGAGAATTATTATTTCGTAAGCAGGCAACCTCTCCACGTACGCAGTTGCCGGTTGCTCCTTCTGACGACCTTGCCCGAGGCTCACGCTCGCAACCGCA
>NC_090763.1:20032075-20034575 GCF_036898095.1 Palaemon carinicauda | reverse complement strand
ACATACTGACTTGACTTTTAAATTACGAAAGGAATAGAATCAAAAGGACCAGGATATGACGTCCAAATAGGAGGAAGGATTACAATTTCCCTCCTCCTACCCCCTCCTCACTCACTCTCCCCCTCCCCCTCCCCACTCACTCAAGTTCACCTTTTCAAGACAACGGAGCCGAGGAACAAAATAAGGCGACGAATAATACATTTCATTCAATAATCAATTGAATATCTAATTCACTAAAATACAAGAGATTTATAAAAAAAAAAAATGGTGATTAGATAATACATCCTAAGTCCACCCTACCCCCTATCTCTTATATTAAGATCTCCACTTTCTCCAGTCACAAACTTTTCCTCCTTCTTCACCCAATCCAAGACCCCTTCCTTACTCCTCCTTCCAACCCCCTTTCTCTCGCTAATCCTTCTCTATTCCTTTTCACCCAGCAATCGCCTTTCCTTATTATTCAATTCCTTATCACCCCTTTACCATATGTCCCCTTAGTCGAATTGCCCCTTTCCCTAAGTTCTTACAATTAAAATAACCGCCTCACTACTCGGCTACCTCCAAATACCCTTTTCTCGTCCCGCTTCCCTCCCCCTTAACGCCATTTTCCTTATTCTTTTTCCCTCTCCCTTAAAAACCCCTTTACTCATCCCCTCTTCCCTCCCCCTAAAATAGGCCTCACCCCTCTTCACTTCCCCCCCCCCCCTTAAAACTTTTCTTATCCCACTTTCCTCCCCCTAAACATACTCCTTTTTTATCTTTCTTTCCTCCCTCTAAACAGACGTCTCGAATCCCTCTTCCTTACCCTAAACACCCTTTTCTAATCCCTCTTCCCTATCCCAAAACACCCCTTCCCCAACTCTTTCGCTCCCTTAAGCCCGAATCTTTTCTGCTTCCGTAGCCGAGATGTGGCGCAATAAGTCGCTGCCAGGTCTGCGACCGTATATCACGAGAGATAATATTAAGCTAAATGATTCGCCATTAATGGTGAATCAGGCAAGATTCGTCGTCCTCTCTCGCTGCTGTCACGGCTAATATTATCATCGTTAGATCGGAAACCTATTGTGTCACCGGCCCTTTCGACAAAGCGCCCCATTTCGGCTGACAATGTTCTTCTACAGGCAGAGCGCAGACAGGCAGGTTTCCGATACGCATACACAAACGCTGACATTTGAAGACATGCGCTGATATTCTATGGACGTTTTGTATGGGGTAGGACACACATGATGAACATTATCTTAATAGTATATTATATACACTAGTGTATCGCAACCCGTCAAAAATGACAGCTAACCATTTAGATAGTCATATGCGCGTGCACACGCACACATTCAACCCCTTCCCCTTCCTTAACTACAACACAGCAGTTTTCGGCCACTTTTGGGAGATTGTTGTTTCCAAAGTGTACCTCTCGAGGTACCCCTCCTCACCAGGGTATGATTCTCCTCTCTACCAGAGGTTAAGGTGAGACCGATTAGTTATATGTCTGGCAATGTCGCTGCGCGTGACGGGAATAATAAATAAATAAACAAATATATATATATATATATATAAATATATATATATATATATATATATATATACTGCACTTACTCATTGCTATTTAGGGGAAATGTTTGTAGGATGCCATATATACATCTATATACATAATTTGTTAGATAGATATGCTAACAAGAACACATATTCTTATTGTTTTTAGGTATAAAAATGTAAACAAGCATTCAGACATTATGTTATATAAACACAAAGACACACATTGATACCATACACAAGCCTAGATACCCATATATGACGATACAGTCCAATGCAGGTTTGTTAAATACACCCAGGTCATGATCACGATTGTTTGATACGTGATCAACTTCCATGAACGAGATGTTTCACTAATGATGTAAGCATACAAATAAACACTGACATGTTTGTCTTGTGTGATACAAAGACAAAACCCACAAACATGTTTTTTCCCTAAAACTACGTCTGCATAGAATTGTAAGGATTCTTATATCAAATATATAGTATTGTAAGCATGCAGGCACGTGCAAAAATATTCACAATGCTTTAAACACGTTTGTTCAGTGTTACATACCACGTACAAGCATGTCCCAAGGCACAAATATTAGTCTAGTACACTACAATTACTTATGAACAGTAACATTAAAATAAATCCTTCATATATAAACTATAAAAAAGAGAACTCTACCACAAGACAGTGGAAGACTATGGTACAGAGGCTAGGGCACTACCAAAAAACTGTGGAAGATCGTGGTAGGAAGCTATGGCACTAACCAAGACTGGAGAACAATGGTTTGATTTTGGGGTTGTCAATTATTAGTGTCAGCATAGTTATGAGTATGAAATTAAATTTATTCGTTCGTGCATGTGAATGAATTGGAAAATTAATACGCCATCTATTTCCATGCGGCAAAACCAATATGTTATTATAACATTATTCACAGAATTTTTGGTGGGGGGGGGGGGGCAATAAGAAATTGCCCAATTC
>NC_090763.1:20017534-20031575 GCF_036898095.1 Palaemon carinicauda | reverse complement strand
GAACCCAAGATATTTAAAGTCAGAGAATCTGAAGATATTTTAACGGACACAGAATTTGCACACATTTTAACGGTCAAGGAATTTGAAGATATTTTAACGGTCACTGAATTTATAGATACTTTAACTGTCATGGAACCGAGAGATACCGTAACCGTGATAGAATTCAAAGATAACGATGAAGGTCATAGAATTTGGGGACATTATAGTCGTCACAGAATTCAAAAATAACTCAACGGTCATGGACTCCAGAGATAAGATAAGGATCATGCAATCAGGCGATAACATAATAATAACAGAATTATTTATCATAACGGTCCAGGATAACACAATGCTTAAGGAATCCGGAGAATACATAACGCCCATAGAATCTGTAGAATCGCCGAATCCGGATATAACATTAGTCTGGGATACAGAGATAATGTAAGTCACTTATTATTATTATTATTATTATTATTATTATTATTAATTGCTAAGCTACAACCCTAGTTGAAAAGCAGAATGCTATAAGCCCAGGGGCTCCAACAGGGAAAACAGCCCACCGAGGAAAGGAAACAAGGAAAAAATAAATATCTTAAGAATAATATTGAAATAAATATCTCCTATATAAACTATAAAAACTTTAACAAAACACGAGGAAGAGAAATTAGATAGAATAGTGTCCCCGAGTGTATCCTCAAGCAAGAGAACCCTAACCCAAGACAGTGGAAGACCATGGTACAGAGGCTATGGTACTACCCAAGACGAGAGAACAATGGTTTGATTTTGGAGTGTCCTCCTAGAAGAGCTGCTTACCATAGCTAAAGAGTCTCTTCTACCCTTACCAAGAGTATAGTAGCCACTGAACAATTACAGTGCAGTAGTTAACCTCTTGGGTGAAGAAGAATTGTTTAGTAATCTCAGTGTTGTTAGGTGTAGGGGACAGAGGAGAATCTGTAAAGAATATGCCCTACCAATGGGTGTATGTGTAGGTAAAGGGAAAGTGAACCGTAACCACAGAGAAAGATGTAATGGAGTACTGTCTGGCCAGTAAAAGGACCCCATAACTCTCTAGCGGTAGTATCTCAACGGGTGGCTGGTGTCCTGGCTAACCTACTCCCTAACATGGATATACTGTAACAGCCACACAATCCTGCGAAAATTTAACGGTCATGAAAACCAGACATTACGTAACGGTCCAGATTCTGTAGATAACAGGATAATGGCAAATTAGGAGACAACAGTCACAGAAAAAATAATGGTTACAGAATCAGAAGATAACGTAACAGTCTCATTATAATTCCCATTAAATAATATAACATTATAAGACAAAGCACACAGACTATCACATTGAAATTATCATTTATATAAAATTTCTTCTACAATAAAAATAAAATACTCAGATACTAAAGAAATTATATAAAAAAAATATTAACACATTAGCAATTGTTTTTGAAAAAATCATAAAAAATAAATGAAGAAGATTATAAATAAAAATATACTGGTGCTTGATTAAAATGGAAAATTCTATTAAAGAATAAAAAACCAAAAACCTATTACATGATATGAAATAAAAAAATATATCTAAAATCAATAATCAAAATGAAGTATAAGAAGCAATTAAATAAAATTGAACAAACCACCTCAGTATTGAAAACGTACATAAAGATTAGAATCCAAGAAAGATATGGAAAAAAAAATGTGACAAAAATATCATGTTCACTAAATATCATAAGGAAAACCGAGAAGTCAGAGACACACAAAATAAAATGTACACTAACAGCAGCAGAAGAAGAAGAAGAAGAGAAGAAGAAGAAGAAGAAGAAGAAGAAGAAGAAGAAGAAGAAGAAGAAGAAGAAGAAGAAGAAGAAGAAGAAGAATCAACAACAATAACTGGGTCGCGCGAAATCTGTCACCGAGGAAAAACACCACGATGAAAATGCACCACGCCCATAAATCACCATGTTCTTCCTTTTGATGTGCATGTATGGGGAGGGAGAAATTAGGGTTTAGAAACATGGAAGGAAGATTAAAGAATAGGGGAATGGAAGAAGAGAAAATAAGGAAGGAGAGTAGCGGGATGAGGGGAGCTCGGTGGAGGAAAATAACGAAAACGGAGATAAGAGAGGTTGACATAGCGGATAGAAAAGGATGAAGTGATGTAGTATAGATGATAAATGGTAACATGGGGAAGAATAAATACACATGAATGAGGGGAGTGTGAGGAGGTTAGAAGAGAATGAAGGAGAGGGAAGGGAAGAGGGGATCCGGGAAGGAAAAGTATTTGAATAAGAAAAAACAAGAAAAAAAGACTAAACGAAGGAATGGGAAATAAGTAGCAGGCAGGGAGACATGGTAACCCGTAGAATAGATGAGCGAAGAGGAGGAATAGACGATAAAGATGGGAAGGAGGGAAGTAGAGAAGGAAGGGGAAATGGGGAGATCGGATGGTGCCTGGGCACATGATGGTAGAGGACCTGGGTGGGTTGTGCATTGAGTGCATAAAATTCGGGCTCTGACGGGTCGGTCACCCATCCACCAACTCACCCAAGCGGAAAGAGATAACCAGATATCAACCCCCCCCCCCTTCTAAACCCCTCCCATCCACCGAAATATCGCAAAAAAAAAGGGTGACATTCCGAACTGTCACCCTCTTTTCTCGACGGACATTCATCACCCATCTCCCCTCCCCCAATCCTTCTTTTCCTTCCCCCTCACATCTTTGTTCCCCCCCAACCCCCTTTTGTCTTCCCAACAGCCCTTTGTCTTCGTCCTCGTCTCAATAAATGAAAGTCTTTCTTACGAATCACACCTCGTTTGAGGTGTGGATACAGACTGGGTATCACTCCCAAAGAGGCTGGTAACGTCGAAGTTAAAAGGATTATGGGAAACTTGATCTTGCAGAAGTAGCGAGGACTGTTGCATAATCAACTTACACTGCCAGAGAGAGAGAGAGAGAGAGAGAGAGAGAGAGAGAGAGAGAGAGAGAGAGAGAGAGAGAGGAGGGTGGTCCTTATATTTTGCAGCCCGTACAAAGGAATTTTCTATGAAAGGGATTTAAGGATCCTGGTGTGGACACCGAACAACAACTAGCAACCTGGGCCCTTCTTTGTATCCTCTAATGTTTTCCCATTTAATCAAAAGGGGTGACTCTAGAGAAAAGCAGCCCAAATTGCCTTATTATTAAAAGGGATGGATCCGGAGGAAAACTAAACAATTTGCCATTTGATCAAAATTGGTGGCTCCAGAAAATAAAACAAATTTACCATTTCATAAAAATCGGTGGCTTCAAGGAAAATATTTAATTTGCTATTAAATCAAATGAATGGCTCCGGAGAAAAACCTCCCAATTTACCATTTAATCAAAAGGGGTGGCTACAGGAAAAGGAAACCTAATTTGCCATTTAATCAAAAGGGGTAGCTACAAAAAAGGCAAATCCAATTTGCCATTCAATCAAAAGGGGTGGCTCCAAAAAAAAAAAAAAGGAAACCCAATTTGCCATATAATCAAAAGGAGTGGCACCAGAAAAAGGAAACCCAATTTGTCATTTAATCAAAAGGGGCGTTCCAAAAAAGGAAACCCATTTTGCCATTTAATCAAAATAGGTGGCTCCAGAAAAAGTAAAGCCGATTGGCCATTTAATCAAAAGAGCCGTTCAAAAAAAACAGAAATCCAATTTGCCATTTAACAAAAATGGGCGGCTCCAGAAAAAGGAAACCCGATTGGCCATTTAATCAAAAAGGGGCGTTCCAGAAAAAGGAAACCTAATATGCGATTTAATTAAAAGGGGTGACTCCAGAAAAAAAGATGCCCAACTTGCCATTTACACAAAAGGGGCGTTCCAGAAATAGGAAACCCAATTTGCCATCTAATTAAAAGGGGTGGCTCCAGAAAAAGGAAACCCAATTTGCCATTTAATCAAAAGGGGTGGCTCCAGAAAGAGGAATCCCAATTTGTTATTTAATCAAAAGGGGGTTTCCAGAAAAAGGAAACCTAATTTGCCATTTAATCATTAGGGGTGGCTCCAGAGATAAACAACCCAATTTGTCATTTAATCAAATGGGTTGGCTCCACAGAAAAAAATTGCCATTTAATAAAAAAAAAGGGTGGCTCCAGAAAAAAACTTAATTTGCCATTTAAGCAAGAAGGATAAACCACCAAATTTGCCATTTTATAAAAAAAAAAAAAGGGTAGTTCTAGAGAAAAACAACCAAATTTGTCCTTTAATCAAAAAGGGTGGCCCCAGAAAAAATAATTTGCCATTTTATCAAAAGGGGTGGCTCCCAAGAAAACCCCAATTTTTCATTAAACCACAAGGGGTGTCTGCAGAGAAAAACAACTCAATTTGCCTTTTAATAAAAAAAAAAAAAAGGGGTGACTTTGGAAAGAATGCCATTTAATGAACGGGGGACTCCAGTGAAAAAGACTTAATTTGCCATTTAATTAAAATGGATGACTAGAGAAAAAAACAACCCAATTTGAAATATAATGAAAAAAGGGTGGCTCTAGAGAAAAATAACCCAATTTTCCATTTAATCAAATGGGTTGACTCCACATAAAAAAAAAGAAGATATTTGCTATATCATCAAAAGGGGTGACTCCACATAAAAAGAAAAAAAAAACTACTTGCTATATCATCAAAAGAGCTGACTTTAGACAAAAAAGAAAAAAAAAAACTTTGCCATATCATCAAAAGAGGCGACTCCAGATACAAAACTATTTACTATTTAATCAAAAGGGGTGACTCAAGATAAATGCTAATTGTCATTTAATCAAAGAGGCGACTCCTGATAGAAATAAATATATTTGCTATTTAATCAAAAGGATTGACTCCAGATAAAAAAAAAAAACTAGTTCCCATTTAACTAAAGGGGGTGACTCTAGATAAAACCTATTTGCCATTCAATCAAAAAGGGGTGACTGGATATTAAAAAGTATTGGCCATTTAATCAAAAGGGGTGACTGCAGGTTAAAAAAAAAAAAAAAAAAACTACCATTTAATCAAAGAAGTGACGTTAGATGAAAAAAAAACACTAATTTCCGTGTAATAAAAAGGGTGACTCAAGATAAAAGAAAAAAAAATGCCATGTAATCAAAAGGAGTGACACCAAATAAAGGAAAAAGCTTTGTCATCTAATCAAAAGGGTGACTCCCGATAAAGGACCTAATTTGCCATTTAATCAAAAGTGGTAACTACAGATAAAACACTCTTTGCCATGTAATAAAAAGGAGTGACTCCAGATAAAAAAAAAAAATGCCATTTAACCAAGAGGTGACTTCAGATAAAAAAAAAATCTGTCATTTAATCAAAAGGGGTGACTCCAAATAAAAAATACTATTTGCCATTCAATCAAAAGGGGGCAACGCCTGAGAAAAAAACCTAATTTGCCACTTAATCAAAGGGGAGACTCCAGACAAATAAAAAACTATATGCCATTTAATCAAGAGGTGACTCAGATAAAAGAAAAAAATGTCATTTAATCAATAGGGGTGACTCCAGATAAAAAAAAAACTATTTGCTATTAAATCAAAAGGGTGACTCCTGAAAAAAAACCACTAATTTGCCATTCAATAAGATAGGGGGAAATGCAGATAAAAAAAAAATATTTGTCATTAATCAAAAGGGGTGACTCCTGAGAAATAAAAAAAACTAATTTGCCATTTAATCTAAAGGGGGCACTCCTGAGAAAAAAAAAACTAATTCGCCATCTAATCAAAACGGGTCTCCTGAGAAAAACATAATTTGCCATTTAACTAAAAGGGGTGACACCTGAGAAAACCCTATTGTGTCATTTAATCAAAAGGGATTCCAGAAGAAAAAAAAAATTGCCATTTAATCAAAGTGTGACTGCAGATAAAAAAAAAAACGATTTGCCAATTAATCAAACGGGGTGACTGCACATTCAAAAGGGGTGACTCCTGAGATTTAAAAAAAAAAATGCCATTTAATGAAAATTGGTGGCTCCAAAGAAAATATCTCACTTCTATTCCAAAATGAATTGGAAGTGTTATTCTAATTGCTTTATGGTAAATTAGCTAATCCATAAGATTATCATTAATATAAGAGAGGATATTAAACAGACCAAAGAGTCAAGCTCGACTCTTACAAAGCTGGCCGATTAAATTTGGATAGAAAATACGTTATATTAAAGATAATAAATAACAAAATAAAAATATATAAAATGTAGTAGAAAAAATAATGATACAAATAATTGATTTAGAAAAATAAATTATATCTTAAAACCTATGTTTCTTAAAAGCGTTAAAACTTTAAAAACAAAGAAACTTGGAGTCCAATAAAATGCCACAAACTTTTTTCACCAAAACATGCATCTCTCTCTCTCTCTCTCTCTCTCTCTCTCTCTCTCTCTCTCTCTAAAAAAAGAAAAAAAATTAAATAAATAAATAAATAAATAAAAATAGAAGTTTTTATTTTTCCTCAAGATAAATCCAGTCATTGAAAAAGAAAAAACTTATATGATGCTTTATATTATTACTATATAACTGTATACCATTACTATCAATTATAAAAATTGCTAAATTAGTTACCACACAAGCATTCAAAATTATATTTACAACTGCCTTTGTCGACGTTGGGTTTTGTAGCATTAACCGTAAACTCAATTAAATTCTCTCTCTCTCTCTCTCTCTCTCTCTCTCTCTCTCTCTCTCTCTCTAAAAAAATAATTCTGCGTAGGTAATGAAAAAAAAAATATTCTAGAAAAAGTTAACAAGAGTCCATTTGGATATCAGCAATCTATAACTGTTAATCAATATAAAAAAACAATGGTGAAAGAATACATATTTATCCCCAATCCAACAGAAAAACGACCCTTCCCATTTATGAGATTATTCATTATCACCACCACCTCCTACGCCTATTGACTGACGCAAAGGGCCTCGGTTAGATTTCGCCAGTCCTCTCTATCTTGACCTTTCAATTCAATACCTCTCCATTCATCATCATCTACTTCATAGTCCTCAGCCATCTAGACCTGGGTCTTCCAACTCTTCTAGTGCCTTGTGGAGCCCAGCTGAACGTTTATTGTACTAATCTCTCTGGGGAGTGCGAAGAGCATGCCCAAGCCATCTCCATCTACCCCTCATCATGATCTCATCCATAAATGGCACTCGAGTAATCTCTCCTATAGTTTCATTTCGAATCCTAATGTGTCATTTAACTTCCAAAATCTTTATGAGGGCTTTGTTCTTAAATATACTAAATTTATTAGAGATTATTATCAGTAATAATTGGACAACCAAAATTCTCATCTAAAAGCAGCAAACATGATAATGCAGTCTGCCATCAGTGACTGAAAATGAAGTATATACTTGCAAAGAAAATCTACTAAGGATTACATAATACCCTTGATTAAATTCCTTAATATGATTTTAACGATAAAATTAAAATAAAAAGTCTAAATAAAAAAGACAAGAGATCATGAAATTTCGACGTCCGTAAATGGCCAGGCGAACAAGACTAATAATTTCACGAATTCGTGATCAGCTCCACGAAAGCTTGGCGATAAATTACGTAACGATTAGAAATACAAATCACTCGGGATATAATGAAGTGCCCAAACACACGCAATGATTACGAAAACAAGAGAGTGGAAACAAGCATCTGATTTGGAATCTTACTACCTTAAAAATTTTATTTTTTTTTTCTTTAAAAAGATGCGCGCAAACACACACACACACCACACACACACACACACACACACACACACTATATAATATATATATATATATATATATAACTGTAATACATTGTATGCAAGTTACATAAATAGATCGTAAAATTTTATAGTAAAATGGAGGAATATGTGAGAAAACACTTTGTTTACCACTTCAAAAGAAAAAAAGTATTTACTCTGAATGTACACAACTTTCTCTGCGATTGGTTTTCCTTAACTTCATCTTTAGTAGCCATTAAGGTCTTGATTTGGACTTCGATGGAAGATATTAGAAATTACTTTATATTAACTATAATTCTAGAACTATCAATAGTGTGTTTTTCATTAATAAAAAAAAAACACGAATTTTATAGGAACGAAAGAATTTTCATACCAAAATATAGAGAAAGTTTAATTTTATATTTTGACTGTAGTGAAAGACTTGCCTTTAAACAGAATAAATGAATTGCGTGCCAAAGATGATTTATTCGACTTAAAGAGTCCCCAACAAGGTATTCTTGAATTCTCTCATTCCAACTTAGGAGATTAGCACTGCCAATGCACCTCACGCAATACACTGTAGGAAGTGCTGCACCCACTTTTATCCTTCCATTTTGATACAATCCCTTTTTACCTCAGCCAACAAAGTTGGATGGAGGTTATGTTTTCGCTTAACAGTCTTTGTTTGTGAACAACTTCCTGGCCACAATTTTAATAGTAGAGTAATGAAACTTGCAGCAGGGATTAACTGTTATGTGAAAAGCTGAAAATTATTGAATTTTGGAAGGACAAGGTCAAAGGTCAAGGTCACGATCAAGCAAAATGTACATTCACGTTAGCAACCATAAGATTGGACATCGCTGTCACAGAGACTTCAAACTTGGTTCAAATTTGAGTGTATGAAAACCCACACCAATTAATACATGTTAATGTCAAAGGTCAAGGTTAAAGTCGAGCAAAAGGACGAGAAACAAGCTGCGCGGGGGAGGTCTGCGCTCTACTGAGTGCCCCTTTAGTTGTCTTCTATTTTGCTGACAAACCTCTCTTGATTTCATCCATGCCTGTTTCACCTGTTTATTAGTTTATTTATTTATTTCTTTGTTTTTAAGTAGTTTCACACAAAAACTAAAGTACCAATTTTTAACAAACTTGGTGGACATGTTGGGTATGACCCATGAATCTGTAACCTTTTATATAAAGTAAATCATATAAGCACGCAGCAGTACTTTGAAAATAATCGCAATGTTACCTTTTTGCTGGTGAACAACATTACGACAAAACTAATGAACCAATTTCAACGAAAGTTGGTGGACATGTGGGGTATGACCCAAGGACAACATTAAATCTCGAAGAAAATACACCAAAGTACAAGTACGCAGTGGAGTTAAGAGCAAAATACAAGAGTTTGGCGTTGAGTACCCCGCTAGTTATATCATAGGTCAGCATTATCCGAATCCCCACCCCTCCCACATTGGCAAAATGGTTTTCTCGGCCCCAACGACGTGCTATAATCCACAATTTCCACAACCAAGAAAGATATACCATGCAGATATAATACCTTGATCCTCGAAGAGTGTCTGTTTATATCAACCACATACAAATTAAGAACTTTATGGCATGAACAATAATATATCTATCACAACAGCTATAGTAGATTTTTATTAAGCATATATACATATCTGTAATTTTTTTTAATCTTGAGATCAGCCTCGTCTGACACCGTTTTCACTTATTTCATTAAAAGTTTTGGAAAATTATAAATGACAATGATGATACCAATAATAATAGTAACAATTATGAGATAAACAACAACACGAATAATATATAAAAACATTCATAACATCAGTAAAAATTGATAAACAAAATATGAAAAATAATAATAATAAAATAATAATAATAATAATAATAATAATAATAATACCAATAATAATACATATCTGTAGATCTATCTCCTTATGTTAAGTGGTTCCAAATACATACGTGATCATAACTTGTCTATAATGTATATATATCTCATATTAAAGAGCCTACCCTTTCTTGGAGAGTAAAAACACTTCTTAATGGGGAGAGAGAGAGAGAGAGAGAGAGAGAGAGAGAGAGAGAGAGAGAAAGAAACCCATACCTTCTTAGTAAACACCATCCATTATATCTAGCACGATGATATTGAACATTGATTGATTGATTACAAATAATCTGGCGTTACATCACAAGGGTTTCTAACTTCAGCAAGATAACAACTCCCCCCCCCCCGGGCCCCAAAGACCTATAACTAACAAGCACAAAATAAAGAATTATTAGCCTATAATAAAATAATGTTTCTGTAAATATTAAAAGAAAAAATTAAATCATTAATTGAAATATTTTCTGAAATGACTTTAAAACATTAGGACTAAGTGGAAAATGTGGAAACACCAACTTTATATAATTACCAAAAGATTCCAGAGACCCTTCTTAGGCCTAAACCCACTTATAAAACAAGGAGTTATTCGAGCTCTTACCAGAAAAGGCTATCAACGCCAGTGTCCATTACATACGCATGGGCGATATATATATATATATACAGTATATATATATATATATATATATGCATATATATATGCATATATATATACATATATATATACATATATATATAAATATATATGTATGTATATATATGTATATATATACATATATATATACATATATATATAAATATATATGTATGTATATATATGTATATATATACATATATATATGTATATATATACATTATATATATATATATATATATATATTATAATACAAAACACAATAGATACAGCCGTTTTCTAGTCAACTGCAGGATAAAGGCCTCAGACATGTCTCTATTCATGTCTAGGGTTTGGACAATTTATATCACCACGCTGGCAAATGCAGATTGATGCTGATGGGAGATTTTAAACTGATCTCTAACAGCAAACAAATCTAGTATGGGTGGCCCTGATTAGTACCGGTTTGCTAATTATGTTGATACACAAATCCTTTCGCCTAGATAAGGTAACCACTCTCAGAAAGGGATATATATATATATATATATAAAATATATATATATATATATATAGAGAGAGAGAGAGGAGAGAGAGAGAGAGAGAGAGAGAGAGTGAGAGAGAGAGAGAGATCTATATACATACATATATATAAAGTATATATTATCATCATCATTATTATCATTATTAATATTATTATTATTATTATTATTACTATCATTATTATTATTATTAGTATTATTATTATTATTATTATTGCTAGCTAAGCTACAACCCTAGTTGGAAAAGCAGGATGTTATAAGCCCAAAGGAACCCCAACAGGGAAAATAACCCAGTGAGGAAAGAAAAAAAGAAAAAATATTACAGGAACAGTAAGAACATTAAAATAAATAATTCCTATAAAAACTAAAACATTTTAACAAAACAAGAATAAGAGAAATTAAATAAAATAGTGGGCCCGAGTGTACCCTCAGGCAAAAGAACTCTAACCTTAGACAGTGGAAGACCATGGTACAGACTGAGGCTATGGCACTACCTAAGACTAGAGAACAATGGTTTGATTTTGGAATGTCCTTCTAGAAGAGATGCTTACCATAGCTAAAGAGTCTCTTTTACCCTTACCAAGAGGAAAGTGGCGACTGGACAATTACAGTGCAGTAGTTAACCCCTTGGGTGAAAAAGAATTGTTTGGTAATTTCAGTGTTGTCAGGTGTATAAGGACAGAGGAAAATCAGTAAAGAATAGGCCAGACTATTCGGTGTATGTGTAGGCAAGGGGAAAGTGAAACGTAACCAGAGAGAAGGATCCACTGTAGTACTGTCTGGCCAGTCAAAGGACCCCAAAACTCTCTAGCAGTAGTATCTCAGTGGGTGGCTGGTACCCTGGCAAACCTACTAACTACGCATGTGTGTATATATAGATACACAGATGAATAACAAAAAGGTAGCTTTATATATACAAACATAATATATATATACATACATATATATATATATATATATTATATATATATATATATATATATATAATATATATATATATATACACACACACACACACGAGCACACACACACACACTTTCAATAAAAAACAAATTCTATAGGAAACGTCCTGAACACCCTCCTCATTGCCCTTCTATATCATTACTTTCCTTCTAATTCATAAACTTTTGAAGTTCTCACATACTTTTTTTTAAAACAAACACTGGAAATGCACAACGTGCCTAGTTTCGACCTGCCTCGTTTTTAGCCATTTTGTCACCTATCTCTTTTACTTTCTCAATAAAATCTACCATCACTCTTTAGTATGTGAAGGAATGGCATGCGCATATAACTAGTACTTTTTCTTCATCACATTCATCTTTATATAGAATACTCATATATCTCCTAATTTTTCACAATATTCTAAGTCAGAAGAACGTTGATATATTAAGCATCTAATATAGTCTCCGGCCATTTTCCGATAGAACTAAAGAGAAAAACGAAGGAAACCCATAAAGTGAATTAATATCAAAAGACCAAATACACCAAGCAAAAGTTATTACGGAGGTTATAGTAATGTCTAGCTCCTGACACAATGGGCTCACTAACAGAATGGAGTGGACAAGTTCCTCAAAGTTAAAAATAGCGACAAGTGTGTTGTTAAATATCAAACGTCATAGGAGGCTACTTTACTGTTCGTGTATAAACCAAACCTTGAAAATTCTCTAAACTAGGCGCAACTAACACGTTTGCAACACAATATTGTCTGGCCTTTAAACTTAGGTATAGAGTATATCCAACATCTACACTGATCTTATTTTCCTAGTTTCATAGAAATAAGATCAAGGAATAAATCACCTGTGTACTAACATTGACGTTCATGGTTTCCTTGAAACTTAATTTACATTCTCTAAATAATCAGAAATGCCGAGCATTAATATACAAATCAGAAGAACTCAAAATACCAAAGAATATTTCAAAACATACTTTGGAAGTAAATTTGTTTAATACGTCGACGAATTATGAGCGTTTGTATACCACAAATACATGTTTTACAATGCTCCAAAAATGACTCATGCCTTTACTTCCATAAATTCTGGAGCGTTCGCATTCTTCTTCCAGTTTCCTGGGAACTTCCTAGACCCTGTTCTCCCCTAAAACCTTGTTTGAAACAGCTTACTTTAAATTTGATAGCACTACAAGAGAACACGGAGTTCTTGTTTCTATCAAAACCGAAAGAAATGTTTTTCCAGAAAGGTTAGATTTCACCAACTTTTAAATTTAGAATAAAAACTTGGGTACAGAAGCTTAATTTAGAAAAAAGTAATACTACGAAAATCACAGTAAATAAAAGGGGAAGGGGGGGGGGGAATAAAAGGAATAAGAGGAAATTGGGGCTTGAAACATCAAAGGAGTAAAGCAAGGAATACTGAGACAAAGATATGAAGCACAAAGACCAAGGGAAAACCAAAACGATGGATACAAAGACACGAAAAAAGGGGGACAAAGAGACCAAATGGAAACGGAAAAAAAAGGTACAATGGATAAAAACATTTATAAAGATAAATTATAACTCATTTCAAAGTATTCTTAAACAGGAAACTTATATTTCTATGAAGTACACAATCATCATTAAATGGGGATTTATACATAATATACATAGACCTACGAAAGGTGTCCATCCCACAATGCAACACGCAATACCATATGACAGGGTCAATATTCATCAAAAAATAAACCTAAAAATAATAATGGTAATAATTATCAGTATTCGAACACACTATATATGTTACAAAGGTATAAGGCCATAAGAGCTTATGCATCATATTTCGAGAGAGAGAGAGAGAGAGAGAGAGAGAGAGAGAGAACCTATGCATCATATTTCGAGAGAGAGGACGAACTTATGCATCATATTTCGAGAGAGAGAGAGAGAGAGAGAGAGGAGAGAGAGAGAGTGAGAGGAGAGAGAGAGAGAGGGAGAACTTATGCATCATATTTCGAGAGAGAGAGAGAGAGAGAGAGAGAGAGAGAGAGAGAAAGAGAGAGAGAATAACCAGCCAAAAGAATATATCGACAATTAAACGATTGGTGCAATGAAACTGTATTGCATTTTACTTTTAAACTCGAGAGTACTGACCTCGATAATAACGAGTTTTAAAATTTACTTGAATGTTCATGAAATGAAGTTCGAATTTCGCTCCGCAGGTGTAATAACCTGTGGCAATCAATGCTTCGTAATAAAGGATAATTAACAAAATGAAATACAAGAGGGATAAAAGAATAACCAGTTATCCCTCTTGATTATAATTATCAATAGAAATCTATTAATCACTCTAGACTATAAAGAAAAGAGAGAATAAATATCAATAACAATCTAATAATCACTGCAGAGTATAAATA
>NC_090763.1:20002534-20012534 GCF_036898095.1 Palaemon carinicauda | reverse complement strand
GTCCTGTTTGTAATGCAAAGAATGTTCGTAAAGTACACCTTTGTTAATTGTACAAAATAGCCAGCAAACATGTAAGGTGGGTTCGAGGACCCTCTCAAAGTCCATATATACAGTATTTAAATACATACAGTATATTTTTCCGAAACTTTGAACCTTCTTACTTGACTGCCTCGGATGATGTTATTCGTTATGACTATCATTATTTTCACACCATTCCTTTACATCCAGGCATTTATACAATATATATACATATATATAGGTATGTATATATACATATCTATCTATCTATCTATCTATCTATATATATATATATATATATATATATCTGCATCAAGACTATCTTGAGTTTACGCACTCAAGCTGCTCTCGAGAACGTATCTATTAGGAGGGTTAACCATTGGATTAAAGTCCCTAAGCTGGAGAAAAAAAAACTAATAATTATTGCTACGTTAATCTATAAATCTGATTTCCGCTTCCTTCCACAAAAACACTCGACTGACGGCAAAGAAACAAAAACTAAAATCTATTCATGTAAACCAGTTTCTTTGAATATAAGAAATTGTTTAGTCGCACTAGTAAAACAAAAATTGCTCTCAAACACCATACTGGGCCCAATACGTACTATCACCACATATAATTTGAAAATACATCTTGACAGTAAATTAAATAAAACTTACATAATCTTGAAACATCTGTTTTCTTCCTCTATCCTGAAGTCTAACCTTAATTAATCTGGTCCGTACGGTACAAAGCGATACAGTCCATAATTTACTGACATCTCCTGAACGCTCCTCAGGGTACAACACAGATACTTCATGAAAAAAAATCAAACCACAAAAGAGTTGAAGGACACAGACGTGAAACTTTAAATACTGACTCATGGAGGTCATTGCTTCGACCTGTAATGACAGAGTAAGGAGAAATAGTGTTAGGGAAAGGTGTTAGATGGGAGTTCGAGACACGCTCAAGCTCGGTAGTTTATTGTAGTGTCTGCAATCTCGCCATCCTTCTGAGCTAATATAGAGGGAGGGTTTTCGGAGCCTATAGGTCTACCTGCTGAGTCATAAGCAGCCATTGCCTGTCCCTCCCTGGTCCTAGCTAGGGTGGAGAGGAGCTTGGGTACTGATCATAAGTATATGTGGTCTGTTTACATGTCACTCTCCCTGTCTATTGCCTCTGTCATTCGTAACGTTTCTATTTCTAACTTCTTACATTATGAAAATTCCTTTTTTTCTTTTGCAAATTGAAATAAATTAATGTACTAAAATATAAGTCAAATGGTCTAAATATGAAAGTATTTCAGAAGTATTTTCCATGCTCTCACTCTACTGTTTGATTTTCAAAATAAGACGTAAACTTTCATTGTACAAATATTACTGTTAAAACCACGAAAACCGAAAAGACAAACACAAAAATAAACGTGATGCTCCGATTCCTTTATTTTGTTTACATATAGGACCGTGGCAGTGAATCCGTAAAGTTAAAAAAGAAAAAAAAATACTTTTTTTGAAAGGACTGGTTCCTCTGAAAGCAAATACGAAAGATGCTCAATGGTGAAGATAGAACACCAAGGAGCTTACATTACAAGGAAAAAGACAATTGAAAGGCGATTTATTGAAGTCTAAATAATCAATTTTCATTGTCGTTTAGAGCTTGACATATTTTGTCTAGCAACGCGTATAAATACTCTTAACATTAATAATATAATAAACATAAGTCTGCATGGTTACAAAGTTTAAAAAAAGGCAGAAATCACATCCTGTTTGAGCCGAATTTGTAGCTAACGGGGTGGCTACTACCTCGCTGCCTTATCTAACAAATCGGCCACCCAGATAAACCACCTGGCAACGGAGGAATTCCAGACCCTCCAGCCAAAACCTGGAAACAATATCCAGTTCGACTGGTGGAGGGAGATAAAGCCAGCCATCCAGGAGATGGAAGCAGTGGGGGGATTCGCACGGCCACACCATTTCTATAAGGCTGTTGGTTAGTTTTTAGATTAAGCAGTCTTTTGTTAGCACGGGCTCTTGCTCTACTTATTCATATATTTAAAGGTAACTCATGAATGGCAGAGGCAAGAGACAGTGACAATGACCTGTCAGGCTATTGCCCTGGAGACTGACAATATATTTATATATATATATATATATATATATATATATATATATATATATATATATATATATATATATATATATATATACATATATACATACATATATATATATATATATATATATATATATATAAAACCAGCACCTAAGCAAGGACCATTGAGGGCCAGTCAATGACTCCTGATGAAGCAGCAGGTAGACCTATAGGATCCCCATCCCTCCCCCGCCCTCACAAGGATGCTAAGGTTGCAGAAACTACATGAAGCTATCAAGCTTGAGCGGGACTCGAACCCCAGTCCGGCGATCGCCAGACAGGGACGTTTCTTATATGCTATCACAACCTTAAAGAGCAGATGATAAATATTCGATCAAATAGGGATGACTAGTTAACATTCTATATTTTCTTCGGGGGTAGATTGATGTATATTCAATCTATCAAATAAACCGACTCGTATTTGCTACAATTTAATGGGATGCTGATCAATATACTTGAAAATAAACCCGTGATCATAGTGGCTACATTCTTCATTTTGTAAATTGATCAATTCTTTTCAATAGATACTAGAAGCCTTTTCCATTCTAGGGAAAATTAAGAGGAGTCATTATGCTGCCGTTACTTAACCGGCCTTTTTAGGATACGGTTCCTAGCCATACAGCCTTTTCAACCAGGCTGTCCATCTACCACTACCTGCCTCACTAGACTTGTTATACCTATTTCACTATGCCTACCAAGGTCATTAGATTCGGTGAGATTTATAACAACGTGAAACAAGTTCGAGATTTGAACATAGAAAATATTTCATGGTTTTCAATTGCCCCCTCCCCCAATTTTGTTTTGATTCATATAAAACTACAAAATCCTTCGGAAAATAGTTTTCCTCTATCCTTTAAACCTTTTCTCTCTCTCTCTCTCTCTCTCTCTCTCTCTCTCTCTCTCTCTCTCTCTCTCTCTCTCTCTCTCTCTCTCTCTCACCTTATCAGCGCAACATACATATGTTGTAAAGACAGCAACTAATGCCCCTAAAGTAAACACTTAATACTTCCAAGCCAACATTCCAGCCAAGATCATCCTGTGCTAACTTCTTCAAGTTTACGAAGGAGAACAATCTAGTCAGGAATCGTACCCACTATCTCATGCATATATTGTACAAGTGGAAGTGTTGTTATTATCACTTTGGTTCTGGATGATGATGCTAATGTCAAACTATAATAATAATAATAATAAAAATAATAATAATAATAATAATAATAACAATCCCTATATAATAAATAGCAAGTGTCTGGGTTTATATGTGAAAAAATATATTTCTTTCATGTCACGCTGAGACATTGCCAAACGTATGATAATTCGACCTCTCCCCGTCCCTTCAGTAGGGAGAAGAGGGAGCAATCATACTCTGGACAGAAGAGGTATCCTGAGAGCAGCACTCCGAAACCACAATCTCCCACAAATTGCCGAACCAGCGGAGGCGATCGCAAGGGTTAAATGAGTGTGCATATCTTCCTAAATATTAGGCAGTCATGTTTGGCGGGTTGCGTACAGTAGTAACAATAATGTGTAGGCAGTGTCCATAACCATTAGAGCACGGGGGCCAATACCATAATCACTTAAAGTTAATCTAGAAAGAGTAAGGGCCGATATAGCCCAACACTTTTGCATAATTGCGTTCTACTGGAAACCATACACAGTGGTAAGGAAAGTGACAAGAAGCTGGATCCAACCTCTCACTATAAACCACGAGTCTATAAACGCTCAACATGTTTAATGAAAAGCAGAATGCTACACACTCAAGGATCCTAAAAAGAAAAATACTCGAATATGGAAAAAGTAATTAATAAAGAATAAACTAATATATGGAGAATAGGAGAGCAAATGTAAAAAAAACTAAGATGAGCGACAGAAAAACAATGAGACGTAAACTCGCCATCAATTACTCGACAGGAAAGCATTTTGCACCAAGTTTGTGCCTCTGATTCAAGTACGTGCAATTGAAGATCGTGGCATTTTGCAACGACCACGTTAGAAAGATCTGTTCTGATCTGATTATATTTAATGAATTAGGGACATATGGTTCAGGCGCTGGGGCTGGGGAGGGGATTCAACGCCCAGTTGCACTTGGAAGGAAATCCCTAGAATTATCATTATTACTAACGAAGATACAACCCTATGGAAAAGCAAGGTGTTATACGCTCAAGGACTCCAACAGGGAAAATAGCTCAGTAAGGAAAGGAAATAATGAAGCGGAAAGAATAGCGTACCCGAGTGTATCCTCAAGCAAGAAAACTCTAATCCCAAGACTGTGAAAGACCATGGTCCAAAGGCTATGGTTGGTTTGATTTTCGAGTGTCCTTCTCCTAGAGGAGCTGCTTACCATAGCCAAAGAGTCTCTTCTACCCTTACCAAGTGGAAAGTAGCCACTGAACAATTACAGTGTAGTATTTAATCCCTTTAATGAAAAAGAATTCGGTTATCTTGGTGTTGCCAGGTGTACGAGGAAAGAAGAGGATGTTTAAGAAGGCCAGACTATTCGGTTTATGTGTAAGCAATGGAAAAATGAGCCGTAGCCAGAGAGACGGATCAAATGTAGTACTATCTCGTCAGTCAAAATACCTAATAACTCTCTAGTGGTAGTATTTCTACAGGTGGCTGGTGCCTTAACTAACCTACTACTAGAAGTACTGTAAGTGTTAAAAGACTCTGGGCAGCAAATCGAAAGAAAGGAAACAGAAGTAAAAAGGATAATAAGTGGGTGAACATGGGGATGGGAAAGAACGTTCCAAAGAGCATTAGTTACGCTTACAGTGTACGGAAAGAAGTGCGCCAAGGCTATTCCTACTTCGAAAAAAGAAAGAAAAAAAAGACGTTTTTGTTTATAGGAAGATGGTATTCCAAAATTGATATCTTGTTGACACTTGTCCACAATCTGAATATTCTAAAAGTAATTTTTTTTACGGAAATTTTGTATAGGCTAATAGGAGTGTTGGTGAAAAGGGGCAAAAAAAGGAAAACTTATTGATTGAAATAATTAGAGGCATACCACTTACGTCAGTTGTTATGAAAATATATAGTATGCTTATTCTAAAGAGACTGGAGAAAAAGATTGATGAAAAGCTGAGAGATGAACAAGCAGAATTTCGAAAAGGTAGAACTTGTACTGACAAAAATTTAATTTTGAGACATGTTGTACAGCAATGCAAAGAATATAGAAAACCACTTTTGATGGCAATTGTGGACTATGAAAAAGCCTTTGATAGTGTGCACCTGCCAAATTTGTGTATAGTCCTGCGTTATTATGGAATTCCTCTTATATATGTGAATTTGATCAAGTCTCTTCACGAGCATAGCAAGTGCAAATTTAACGTTAATGGAGTCCTATCAAACGAATTGCCAGTGAACAGCGGAGTACTCCAAGAGAATGTGTTGTCACCTATGTTGTTTATCCTCCTCAAGGATTTTGTAATGCTTAGAACAGTCGGAGAAGGTGGAGGACTGGACTGGATTGGTAATGGGAAATTAGCAAACCTATAGTATGCTAATAATGCTGTCCTTATTAGAAGAACACCACAGGATTTGCAATACTTGCTCACCAGAATGCATGAAATATTGCACGAAGAAAGACAGAGATGATGAGAATGGAGTATGCAATAGAAGATGAAATATCATTGGAAAGAGAAAGGATTAATGAGGTAGAATCATTTAAGTATTTAGGAACTATGATCTCCAATACATGATCTTTAGAATTGAAAGTTTAGTGAAAGATGAAAACAAAAGAAAATCAGAGAGTGGCTAGGTTAAGAATGATTTTGATATCAAATCGCATGAAATTACATATAATAATCAGAGTATACATCACTTAATGAGATTGGTGTTACTACTGAATATGGTCATGAGTCATAGTATGACAATGAAACAATCTCCAATAGGTTTAGTAGATTTGAGAACAAAGCCCTCAGAAGGATATTGGGCATTAAATAGCAGGACAGGATTAGAAATGAAACTATAAGAGGGATTACTCGAGTGCCATATGTGGATGAGATCATGATGAAGGGTAGATGGAGATGATTTGGGCATGCTCATCGCACTCCTCAAAGAGATTAGTTCACCAAACTTTTAGCTGGGCTCTACAAGGCACTGGAAGAGTTGGAAGACCCAGGCCTACATGACTGAGGACTATGAAGCGTGAAGTAGGAGATGATGAATGGAGAAGTATTGAATTAAAAGCTCAAGATAGAGACGACTGGCGAAATCTAACATAGGACCTTTGCGTCAATAGGGGTAGGAGGAGATGATGATGATGATGATGATGATGATGATGAATAGATCATCATCATCAGCCGTTACTATACCACTGCATGACAAAAGCCTCAGACATGTCCTTGAACTCCAATCTGTTTATGATAATTCAATGAGTTTGTACCCGCATTTTTTTTTTTTAGTTCATCAATCGATCGTCTTTTCTTCCTTTCCCTGCTTGCTTCTTTTGTAATCTCTTGAGACCTATTCTGTTATTCTTAATGTCCCTCTATCATATGTCATTCTCAATATAAGTCCTGCCCATGTCCATTTATTTTTCTTCCATGTTGTTAGATTATCCTCTACTCTCGTATCTATGTTGCTCTTTTTTTCTATTCTTAGTATTATTCCTATTATCATTCTTTCCATAAGCTTATTATCTAAGGATAATTGATATTACATTATAAATAAAATCATTTAACCTTTTGCGTTAGTGCTATGAAGCTTTTTTCTAGTTGGTACAAGTGCTACATAACAAACAACATTAACAAGAAGCAATACAACATAAGACAAAATTAATAACAGGAAATAAAATTCACAAACAAATCTATAAAAAAAGGCCACATGTCCGTGTACCAAAATGTCCCCAGGGATCTTAATAAGCATACAATCTCACCCCAGCTGAAGAAGATTCGCAACTCTCGTTATAGCAAGACCCAATAAAGCAGCCGAAGGGCAACAACGAGCACCCATTTGTATTTTATTAACGTATTACACCATATACGTAAACGAAAGGGATCCAACTATCTCAGGATCGTCCACTCTTCATTATTTCTATCGCTTCGCGCCATGACAATGCAGTCGACCCCCAGTGGACGCGCGACATGAAGAAAATTATGCAAATGAGCGGCTAGCGTACATGGCTAGGTCAACATACCAAAAAAAATGGGGGGAGGGAGATGAAGGAAAAAATGTGGGGGGGAGGGAATGAGGGATTTAAGGAAAAAAAATAAGCTGAGGAACTGCATACAAACTGGTTTGCAATGGTACGTCAGAGGTTAAGCAGAAAACCTGGGCTGAGCTCTGAAGGGCCCGCTTTCATGCCTGAAAAACCACGTGGGCCTCCTGTCGCATGTGTGTGCATGAGAGGCGTTTCAGTAAGGTTGAAGGTCTGATTTATGACTACTTTCCCTCCCAGATAAGAAGAAAATGGGTTATTTACTACTAGGGCCAAATAGAAAGGCGAGAAGATAAGGGATGCCTTTATCCCCCCAGCAGGGAAAGTCTGTGACATAGGGGGTGGACGACATCGAGGTATTTGAAGTCGTGTGTTTAAGCAACATTGCCAGACTCAAACAATCATTACTTAGACTTGCAAGAAACCTTAGGGAACTATCGCGAGCAGTAGCGGTTCATAACAAATTCTGGAGTTAGTATTAATGGAAAATGTAGTAGGCCCTCTTGGAAAAAAAAAAGCAGAAATATATAATATAGAATAACCATTCACGATATAAAACTAAAAAAAGATAAAAAAAACTTACATCTGTTACAAAGCTAAAAAACCCTTTAATAAAGATTAGAATAAAAAAAAAATATCATCTTTACCCCGAACCACCACCTTTTTACCACTCTAGTGAAGATTTGTAAAGCAGGTTTGGGAAGCTAGTTTCAGGAGTCGATCGTACATCTGGCATCTAGAATGAAGCAAAGACCTATACTTACGATACCCTTGCTGAATCACTAGCAACACATCTGCAATTTTTACTTTCCCCTCTTGTAAGCTTAATGGCCTTGAGATAGCAACGACTAGTTTTTAGTAATATGCACGTAATTCCATGCGAGGTCAATGATTGCCCGGGTCACTGCGAGCTGTCTTTTGCGAGTAAGGCTTGCTAGCATATTTTTTCTTCAATCGCCCAAAGAAAGAAATTCATATGGATGCTTTGAAAATCTCTCTCTCTCTCTCTCTCTCTCTCTCTCTCTCTCTCTCTCTCTCTCTCTCTCTCTCTCGTCTAGGAAATGGGTAACTGAGTAGAAGGTAACAATGTGCCCCGTGAGTTTAAAAAAAATTACTATAGATAATAGAATATGAAGAAAATGTGTCAAGAAAAACTGCTTCGAATTATAGTAATAGATAAATATATCATAAAAAATAAACATAATAAAATACTTAATATTTTTCAGATAACAGGATGCATAAATGTACATTACTTTGGGCTAAGGACCAAGCACTGAGATTAAAGATAATTCACCGCCATTAGATTAAGGCAGTTAGAATCTCTCTGTCTCTTTGGGCGAATACAAAAAGGCAGACACAATTCAGTTTTAGATGAAGATTATCTACAATCTAGAATTCTAATACCAAATATCCTACGTAGCAAGACGAAAGAGCAAGAAAGAAAGACAGCATAGCAAAATGAAAAATCAAGAATGTACGGCAACAAAGTGTCAAAATGAAATAGAGGAAAAACGGGAATAAATTTGCAAATTCAATTTAATTTCACGCTTAACACTAACATCATAGAACACCGTTTGACTTATAAAAATGCATCATCTGATTTTTTCTGCACTTAGAAATGTGTTTACTGTTTCTCATTGAGGAATGTATTTCTACAACTTATTTTCCCCTTTAATACATACATGCAGTGTACACACACACACACACACACACACACACACACACATATATATATATATATATATATATATATATAATGTCTCAAGAGCTTTAGCATTTAATGAATACGAGTGCGCGTTCATGCGATATGAAGCAGGTTACATAATAGAACAGTAATTTTCACTCTTAGTCAGTAAAGAAAGGTTACAGAAATGATTTTTAAGCATACAATGTCTGATATATCTAGGTGAATTAATCTACATGGCAAAGTGCACGTATATAAACAAACACAGCTACATTACATAAAGGTATTAAAATAAAATTTTCAAATTTCCAAACTAACCCATATAGATTAATTAATCTGAAAATCTTCATAATCATACTTTTTAAATCCTCTTTCACTACACTGTTAGAAGAAACCGTAATTTTTATCGGAAATTCTCCGTCAAAATATACTGTTATCAACCGTATTTCGGTAAAACACAGGCGACCGTAATTTTACCTTACTTTGTTATTATCTTTCAAGGGTGTACGACCGTAATATCACTCAATATAACCATTTTTAAAACGGTAAAAATCCTGGAATAAATGTTACCAGACTTTTAACGTTTTCTTAATGCAATTTTTCAACAGTGTATTGGATTACCATCAAAATTTGCACGGCATATCCACACCTACTCTAGCTGTAATGGCGAAGATTATGAAGTGGGTAGACGGCCATCTGCTAGTTACATAACACAACCCAGGCTAAATTCAGACCTTTCAAACATGAACAGAAGACTCCCATTTCAGTGTAAGAAAATGCTAAATGCCATTATATAACCTTTTTGGCTTACGGGCTGCCAACGCAAGAGCCCGTGTTTTACATAACGTCACCCTCATAAACTAACTGCCTAAGTCATTTTCTCCACTTGTTGGGAAATCAAAAAGAAACCTTCTCATTTCCTAATTCTTTATATCATTGTCTTGAGTTTCAATTCACAAATTCTTAATAGAAGAATTTGTGAATAAGAATTTATTAATTGAAGCTCACCA
>NC_090763.1:19915034-20000034 GCF_036898095.1 Palaemon carinicauda | reverse complement strand
AAAATATGAGCAATATATTGAAAAACTAAACTATAAGATAAACGCCATCGAGGCAGCGCTCATTTTTAATGAAACATGCCTAAAAGAGAGTTCTACTACCATAATAATAATAATAATAATAATAATAACAATAATAATAATAATAATAATAACAATAAAAATAATAAAACGTAAGTACACATAAGTTCAAAGTACCAACGAAAACTAAACCATTTGCGATCCTGGCGCTCGGAAACGTGCAATGTAATAAATAAACAAACTACAGCGTATTACAGTGGGCCAGTTACGTAACAAAGTTACTGCATCTCATACCAAGGGGAGTACAGCTGCCGAGAAAAGAACGAGGTTCTTCTATCCATCCAAAATAGTTAAGATTTTTACATTGGTATCGTAGATGAAACCAAGAATAATGAACTTATCCGATATATTTCTTAAACAAGCCGTAAACTACATGTTAATGAGCAAACACAAATTCATTGGGTTCATTATAATAAAATGCTTAGATTATAGTGTAGCTAAACGAACACGAAGCTTTAACAGGTGCCAATATGAATCAATCTCTCTCTCTCTCTCTCTCTCTCTCTCTCTCTCTCTCTCTCTCTCTCTCTCTCTCTCTCTCTCTCTCTCTCTCTATATATATATATATATATATATATATATATATATATATATATATATATAATGTGTGTGTCTGTGTGTAGGCCTACACATGGTAAGTTTCCATTTTAATATTTCTAATACTATTTAGCAACAGCTATAAATTCACGCAATAGTAGGCCTAATAAGGTGGGCAAATCAATGTATATAATGGACTCATTTCACCAAAGTCTAAACAAAATCTACAAGAGAAGAAACGTAACCGAACAAGATACAACGAGATGCCCTTCCAACCAAACACACACACACATACTCGAGTGCCTGATGTCAGGATGCCACCACTCTCACTTCCTACTCCCCAGGAGCCTCTTGGCACTCCATCTACTCCCACCCACCCCTTACTCACCTATCCCCCAAGGGATGGCATCTCATTCGATCAGCTGATTTCTTTTGCAACATCGCTGTGCCAACTTCTCTGTTTCGTCTGCTCTCTGCCAAAAGCAGAAAAGTTATATGGCTATAAGGAGGAGGAGGCGGCTGCCAGCATGACGAGGCCATGCCAATGTTTACCAGATAGGCCAGAAATGAGCAACGTCGACAAGAGGAACCCTGCCGATGTGGCCCACCGGGGTCCAGAGATAAAAGATAGATTTCGTCTGCTGTGGACAACTTACCATGATAGTGTGTTGTTGGTGTTGGTGGAGGGACCGTTTCTCGTTTCTGCGCTTTATTCCAATTTGTCATTAACGTCACCACCTGGCAAGGCATCCAGCCACTAAACACAGCCTAACACAGTGACATGACACTTCGTACACACTTCGTAATTAACGCTTCACACTCAAAAACATCGGGGAATATAGTGGCGTATTAGATAGCAGTGAGTCGTTGTTTTGTCAAGACACTGTCCGCACCGAGTCATTTCACGTGAAGGTCTTTCGTCGAGATGAATCTCAACAAGACCCTTTACTCATTCCTTTAAGCGCGTTGCTAAAATCGTTAATTTGAATTGTTAAAATAATTCTATATCCTTTCAGTTTGATGCCGAATTTATATCACCTCGAAAGGGAGAAGGATGTAATTATAGGTTCTGTTTTGACTGTATTGGTAAAAGGGGGCGCGCCTAGGATCTGCCGAATAAGGAAGACTGGGCTGAATAGTGGGCGGAGCGTCTTATCAGACTCCTCCTACCCAGTGACGCAATTATGACGTAGCGGCAGGCCGCCAAGGCTACAACACGTGGGGCCAACACCACTGAGTCGAGAGTTATCATATCGAAAGATTATTGATGACATTACATGCAGGACCTCAGGTACTACATGTTGTTAATAGTGTAATACATTAAGCGAAAATATATGTATAATTACCAAGTTAGGATTTACGAATGTTATGCAAGTTTGGTAGACTTTAGCAATTAATGAAAAGCGAAAGAGAGAAGGAAAAGGAAAATGGGCTCAAAGAGGCAATCTCTCCCTGTCTTGAAGCTGGGAATACATAGCTGGAAATAAAATTCTAAAGCCCCAAAATCGTGCAATCCAACAATCACTGAAGCTAGAATAAAAACAGCTCAAATAAGCCGAGCAATATCGAAACGGAGAGAGAGAGAGAGAGAGAGAGAGAGAGAGAGAGAGAGAGAGAGAGAGAGAGAGAGAGAGAGAGAGATCTATGTTTATACGGAGTAGGCCTGCAAGTTTCCTACTATCATTTAACCCAAATGGTCACAGGCTGGAGATCAGGGTGACACCTTTTAAAAGAATTGCGTTGAAACCGCTCCATGAAAAGGTAAGAGTTAAAATCAATCCTTGAGGAAAGGGGTTGATTCGAAACATTCCCTTAATGGATGATCAAACACTGATAAGTGACGTGAAAATACTTAAAAATGGTTCACAAATGGGATATTATTTTATCTCTCTCTCTCTCTCTCTCTCTCTCTCTCTCTCTCTCTCTCTCTCTCTCTCTCTCTCTCTCTCTCTCTCTCTCATCCCAGACCATCCAAGACTGGAAGATGCATTAGCAACTCTCTGGTGGGGATACGAGGTGCCTCACACTGAGGGACCTGGGGGAACCCAAACAAAGAATAAGGCAATAAGGTAAGGCTCTCTCTCTCTCTCTCTCTCTCTCTCTGCACATTTCCATCATATAAAAGACAATACTACATAACGCAACCGGTTTCAAAAGGTTTCTATTAATTTTTTTCTTTATCTGACCCATCTTTTTCTTTATACTTGAACAACTTGTTTTTCTCACATACACTTCTCTTCTTAGTTATTAGTTATCTATTAATAATCAGGTCTAATACAAGAAAAAAAAAACGGTAAACCAGAAAAAAAAAATTTAACCACTAAAACCCAAATCCTAAAGAAATACATTGAAATACATTTATAGCAAAGTACATGTAAGGCGGGAGAGGGACCAGAGTACACATAAACAAATGTAAATACAATTAAGCATTCTCTTTTAACAGTAACACCACAATTCAAATATAAACAGATTAGTCTAATCAAGACTAATGTGAAGTTTTTCTCATATAATTTATTTCCCCTTTTTTAATTGGTAATACTGAAAAAAAAAACAATACAAAAAAGAACAGAGAAAGAGAAATAAGGGGCGGATCTTTGTGATGAAAAATGGAGCCTACTAAGAAAGAGATTGATTGATCAACTGATTTTTTTTTTCTGGCGTTACAACAACAAAGAGAGGGCACGCCATGAATAAAGTTAATAACAGTTAAATTAGGAAGTTTTTTCATATTTTTTTTTCTTTTGACAACAGAATATTCCTAATTACTTAAGTAACTACCTATCACCTACGCAATGCTGATGTTAAGATTAATAGAGTAACTCTAAAAATACATTTGCCTATTATCCAGAAAGTTTATGTAAACCGAACGAAACGGTAAAGATATATTTTACTCGCGGCTTCTGTCTCACCAACCAATGCTTTGGTTTGTACTCATTGCAATTAACTGCCGACATAAATCAAGTATTAAAAGGTGTACGACTATAATTTCCATCAAGTATTCAGACTAAACTCTTCATAACTAGAGATGATCGATTATCCCGATTAAATCCTTAAGTCTACAATCTACAGCTCTACAGTGCAAGAAAATAGTTTATCAATTAATTGCCATACCTCGGAAGTGAAAATTAGCTTGAGCTTTTATATCAGATCCCATTTCTGAAAACACCTCCAGTTTCCCATCACCAAGCTACATTATGCATAGGGAGATAAGCAGAACAATAAATCAATATAAATCCTATTAAAGTCACTAAGATTATGGAAATCCTCCCATCACTGCTAAACATGACCAATTAGTATTCTCATTTGGCTCAAATCAATCAATCATTTAACTCAAATCAATCATTTGGCTCAAATCAATCAATCATTTGGCTCAAATCAATCAATAATTTGGCTCAAATCAATCAATAATTTGGCTCAAATCAATCAATCATTTGGCTCAAATCAATCAATCATATGGCTGAATAAAAGTAATGTGTAAATTGCAGGAGTTCCCCAAGGGTGCAGATGTCAACTTAACCTCCCAAATACTTGCAGATTGTTAGAGGTACCAACCACAAGTGAAAGGAATTCTAGCACAGGGTGTCTTGCCATGATGCCGCAACCCGGATGAGCCAAGGGACTAAATTTAACTACATCTGGCTTGAAGGTATAAAGGTCACACATGAATGGCAGAAACAAGGGACAGTACAATGCCCTAGCTAGCAGGACTATTTCCTAGAAACTGGCCGTATATATATGATTAGCGCCCAGGCTAGGACCAGGGATGGCCAGGACTCCTGATAACTCGGTAGGTAGACCTATAGGCTCCTCCAAACTCACCATCCTTGGCTCACAATGATGGTGAGTTTCAAGAAGACACAACTAGAAACTATGGAGCTTGAGCAGGACTCGAACCCCAATCTGACGAATGCCGCGAATGCCAGGAAGGGACGTTTCCAATAAGCCACCACAACCATAGAAGTTATTATTATTAATAATAGCTAAGCTACAAAACTAGTTGGAGAAGCAAGATGCTATAAGTTCAAGGCCTCCAACAGGGAAAAATAGCCAAGTGAGGAAAGGAAATAAGGATACAAACTATATGATAAGTAATAAACAATTAAAATAAAATATCTTAAGAACAGTAACATTAAAAAATATCTTTCATATATAAACTATAAAAAGACTTATGTCAGCCTGTTCAACATAAAAACAATTGCTGCAAGTTTGAACTTTTGAAGTTCAATCGATTCAACCACCCGATTGAGGAAGGTCATTCCACAACTTGGTCACGGCTGGAATAAAACTTCTAGAATTCTGTGTAGTATTAAGGCTCATGATGGAGAAGGCCTAGCTATTAGAGTTAACTGCATATCTAGTATTACTAACAGGATGGAACTGTCCGGGAAGATCTGAATGTAAAGGAAGGTCAGAATTGTGAAAAATCTTATGCAACATACATAACGAACTAATCGAATGACGGTGCCAGAGATTAATATCAAGATCAGGAACATAAAATTTAACAGACCTTATGTTCTTGTCCAACCAATCAAGATGAGAGTTATCAGCTGAACACCAGACAGGAGAACAATACTCAAAACAAGGTAGAATGAAAGAATTAAAACACTTCTTCAGAATAGATTGACCACCGAAAATCTAACAAGATTTTCTCAATAAGCCAAATTTTAGTGCAACTGAAGAAGAGACGGAACTGATGTGTTTCTAAAAGTAAACTTGCTGTCGAGAACCACACCTAAAATTTTAAGTCATACTGAGTTAAAGAAACATTATCAATGCTGAGATCCGGATGATGAAGAACCACTGTTCTCCACCTACTTACAATCATACTTTGAGTTTAGTTAGGATTCAAACTCAGGGCCCCTAATTTGCACCATGCACTAATTAAATTCAGCTGAATCTCTATTAAGGGACTCAGCAACCACATATCTACATTCAGGAGATGGAATTGATGCAAAGAGAATAGCCTCATCTGCATGTACAACGGGCTTGTTTTCTAGGGCAAACCATGTGTCATGTGTATATAGTACGAAAAGTAATGGGCCAAGAACACTACCAGATATTGCATTCCTATACTCATTATAATACCCATTAACAACAATTCTTTGCGATCTATTACTCAAAAATTCAATAATGATTCTAAGAAAAGACACACTCACTCCCTATTGTTTGAGTTTAAAAACAAGAGCCCCATGATTAACGTAGTTAAATGCAGCACTAAAATCTAGGCCAATCATACGAACTTCCTGAGCACAATCAAAGAATTTCTGTACAGCATTGGAGATTGTATGAAGGGCATCACATGTTCCAAGGCCTTTGCAAAAGCCAAATTGCAAACTAGGGACATTTGATTACCTTCAGAAAGATCTGGGAAAAAAACCTTGGTCTTAACATAATTTCATATGAAATTAAGTCTTTAAATTGTTGACCATGGTCAAACAGGCAATTCAAGTATACTTGTAACAAGTCATGGAAAGCCTGCAACTCTAAGATGGCTGGATAACCTATCTAGACACCAGGAAGATGCTGCTTGTGAGTATTTGCAAGGTAAGCTACTCTGCATTCTTTATTATCATCTCCTCCTACGTCTATTGACGCAAAGGGCCTTATTTATAAACCAGGAGATTCTTAGCACCCCGCTACGCCCGGGACAGGGGGCCATTCTGTCACCTTCTCTTTACATGACTGACTAAATCCATAGAGGATTCATAAGCTAGGTACATCTTTGTGATGCGCAGTGCCTATCTAACTAAGGCAAGTGACCCCTGCCGGTCCATAGTAATTCTAGTAAGATCCACCGCCAGACATCAGGAGTAAAAGCCTAAGAGACAGTTTGTCCATTGCCTTAAACCCAATCCGTCACCCTGCTGCCAGTGACTTCATCGAGATTTGGGGGGACATTTCCTCTACACCCAAAGCTCTCATTATTCTACCATCTGCTTATACGGGCATAACCATTGGCAAATATGGATTGCTAAGATATACCGCCTAGCAACCATTAATTGGAGAACATACGCTGAATGGTTCAGGACGTTCAATGCCAGGCAGGCTGTGTTACTTTTTCACCAAAGATCGAACTCACAATTAACCATCAGGACTGGCTTAAACTTTTTCTTACCAACTGCTAAAATGTTTGCATGTAGAGACTGTTTAAATGTTAAATCATAAAAGGTAATAGTTTATAAAAAAAAAACATAAGTCACCATAGATTAATTTCTGGAGACACTAACAGGCTATACTGTCACAGGGGTTTGTCATAAAGTAAATTAAAATGACCGACCTATAATGATTACTAAGCAAATGGTGACTGTATCATTTCCATCACGAAGATAGTCTGGAGAATGAAACTTAGTTGTATCAACAGCTACATCTAGAATCCTTGGACATACAACGCAAATGCTTTCCCAGCAGGATAATCACCCGCCTATTTAGGGTAAAGCTTCTCTAACTCTGGATGGTGAAAGAAAAATGCAATATGATCTGATATGAGGTGACAACTCTGCAAAAAACAGGATTTCAACAACCCTATATAAAGCTTGAAATGTCCAAGTTCCCTGCATCTTGCTAATGGTTGGGCTGACGAAAACAGAAATTTCATTTTCTTTCCTGCCATTCGCACTTCCTTTTGGATAGGCTTGCTTTTTTTTTTTATAAAATGACAGTTTCCCGACATTGGCAAGACGGATGACAATTAAGATATATCTTTTAAGAACCTTGTGACTTATGAAGTCAAAGACATGTCAAGAATAGAAAATGTGAACTGTAAAAGCTCCTTTTCATTAACAAAACAATGAGGGAAGAGTTAAGTGCTTATAGATCCACCTCCACCACCTGGAAAGACAGCGGTGAGCTAAGTGAATTGTACCCCATGTGTTTCATATACACTCATGAACTGTAACGGTTTCCCTTTGTTATATTATCACTCGCTCTTCCCTTTACTGTTAAAGACCACAGTGTAAGCATGCTACTCATATTTGATTATGTTTGAATTTTCGTGATGTTCTTGCTTACAAGGCCCTGTATATAAACTCAATGATTGTTTTATAAAGTTCAGATGCAGTCACCTCGCCTTTCAGTTATCACCTAACTGGCGCCTCACACATTGGTGAACATCGTTGTGTCCAGCTTCCTCCCGCTTTCCCCTCACTGCAGTGCCTTATTGTTTGATGATACCACCCTCCAATACTGACTTTACTATCAATGCCACACCCCTAAAACTACCGCCCATCGACAGTGCAGAGGCATTCGCCTGGTTTCAGCGTGCCGAGGCCCAGTTTCGGAGTAAGGGCATGACTCGCTCAAACACAAAGGCAGACTATGTTCTCGCAGCGATCCCTGAGGACACTTTCCCGGAAATATCAGATTGGCTTTGCGACCAAGGGGACACCCTAATAGCGTATGGCAACCTCAAAACATACCCCCTGGAGCAGTACTCATCAAACTTTTTCAGCTCTCTCAACAACAATTGGGGGACCAAAAGTCTTCGCACGCCCTTAGGGAAATTACCAGTATTGCTCGCCTGCAACCTGCCACAGATGGCTCTCCTCATGAAGTGAATCTACTTTGTGCCCTTTGGGTATGGCACCTACCCAAACTTGCATGTGCTGCCATCCCCGATGTTGATATTTTGCCCATAAAGGACCCGATGACCAAAGTCGACACCCTTATGGACAGCCACTTCACCACCTTCAAGACCTCCATCAATGTCTCTACTCCTGATGAAGTGGAAAACTATTCAACATTGACCAAAGCTGATGTGAAAGTGGTAGGACAAAAAAGGCCCACCCCGTGACATGCCGGAGCGGCAACAAAGCCATCGTTTGCCAACTGCTAAACAAACGTTCCGAAATGGAACAAATGAGCCTTTGCCAAAATGCCCCAAGCCCATGGTCGTCACCCTTACACATCGTCCTGAAGAAAGATGGCTCCCTGTGTCAGTGTGGGGAGTACAGGCACCTGAACATGCACACATAACCGGATCACTACCCACTCCCAAACATCGCCAAAGTGACCTCCTACTTACACAAAGGCAAGGTTTTCTCCACACTCAACCTAAAGAAGGGGTAATATCAGGTGCCCATGAACCCAGAAGACATCCCCAAGACCACTATCAACCCCCTTTGGTACATACACCTTTAATTACTCCTGTTTTGGCCTTCGTAAAGCTAGGGCCACGTTTCAACGCTTATTGGATGGTATCTTAAGGAAGCTCACTTTCTGTATATGTTACGTGGACGACATTATTGTGTTCTCTTCCTCCAAAGAGCAACACCTCCGTCACCTACGCATCGCGCTCGACCGCCTACAACAAAACAACCTTGTTGTCAGATACGACAAATGTAACTTTGCCGCCAACGAAATATTGTTCTTAGGGCACCGCATCACTCCTGAAGGAGTCCACGCCCTCCCTGAGAAGTTAGCAGCCGTTCAGAACTTCCCCCACACCCTCGATCATCAAAGCACTGCAAGAATTCTTGGGCATGATCAGCTATTATCACCGTTTCCTGCCAACCATTGCCACAACCCTCAAGGGCAAGCTAAAAGACCGGAAGTGGGGTTCCCTTCAAGAGGCGGCCTTCTGCAATGCAAAGAATGGCCTATCAACCACTGCTGCTCTCACTTTTCTTGTTCCACATAAACCTCTCCTTCTCTACACTGATGCCAGTGACGTCGCTATTGGTGAAGTACTCGAGCAGGTGATGAATGGCTCACCACACCCATTGGCTTTCCCATCACCATCGCCACTTCTTCAAAGCTACGCCCCTCGTCATTCACATGGACCACATGCCTCTGGTGCACTCCTTCACTCAACAGTCCGACGCCTGGTCTGCCCGTCAACGCCAACATCTCTCTGCTGTGGCTGAAAACAATTGCACCCTTCACCACATCTCTGGGTAAATTAATCCTGTTGCCGATGCCCTGTCAAGAAACACATTGATCCCCATTCACCTGGGATTGGATTACAACGCCTTGACAAAATCATAACAAAATGATACAGATTACCAAACATGTAGGACATCCTTCAAATCCCTCTGTTGAGAAGACGTCCCCCTCAACGGCTCCAATGCCACCTTCTCCGTAATGTCAGCAATGGTAGACCTAGACCGTGGATACCTGCTTCCATGTACAGACAGGTGTTTGATATCATTCATAGCCTTTCAAATCTTTCGTGCCGTTCTATTGCACAGCTACTGAAGACGAAGTTTATTTGGCACCGTATTACTAAGGATGCTAAGAATTGGGTCGGCGACTGTACTTCATGCCAAATTTCAAAAGTACATCAACACACGGATTCAGAAGTGGACACCTTTCCTCAACCTTAACATAATTTTTATCACATTCTTACATCAACATGGTAGGTCCCCTACCCCCATCACAAGAACATTGTTACTCGTTTACCGTCATCGACCGTTCCACTCGTTGACCTGAAGCCATTACCATGGAAACTGTAACGTCTGCTCCATGTACATTTGCCTTACTCTCAGGATGGATGGCGAGATTTGGTATCCCTGAGCATATTACTTATGACAGAGGTACCACTTTCACCTCTCAATTGTGGACATCATTAGCGAATCTCCTGGGAATCCCCCTACATCAGACAGCCGCCTACAACCCTGCTGCCAACGAATGGTTGAACGTTTTCATTGCACCGTCAATGCAGCTTTGATGTCCCCGCTGCAAGAACTCCAACTGGTTTACGCAGCTACCATAGGTACTCCCGGGACTAAAGACCACTCCTAAAGACACCCTGGATGTCTTGGCAGCTACAATGGTGTATGGCAACCCGTTAGTGGTTCCTGACAAATATTTTCCGTCTAGAATCTCCTCCAACAATATCCAGCACCTACGTCACTTTGTGGGAAAATTTACTTCATGCCCCAGCGAACCAACACATACCGACAGATCTACACTCAACATGACAGGTTTACCTATGCAACGACACCAGCAAGCCACTGCTAATGCCCCCTTACATGGGACCTCTCCCCATGATCCTTCGTACAACAAAAGCATTCTTAATTAACTTGCGTGGCATAGAGAGATTAGTGTGCAAGTGTGTAAACGTGTTGTGCGGAGCTCCATTATGCACGCCCTGAGTCGTATTTTAGCTGTCTGTTTCTCAATTAGAATATCACTGAAAAGATATTAGTTAATCTTATGGAGAAACCTAAGTGTTAAGAAACAGTACACTATGTCTTCTAACGATTTCTGCCTCATGTAAAAACACGGAGGGAGGACGGAAGAAATGGATAGGATGTAAATGTAATAGACTCTACCATAAGAAATGTGTGCATATAGTGATAGGCATCACTAAAAATGAAGGGAATAACTTAGATTGGTTATGCCCACACTGCGTACGTGCAGCCAGACAAAACAATTTAGTAATATCGAAATTAAAGGAAGATGTGAACGTGAGAGATCTTGCCATGAATTAACAGGATACGAAAATAGATGACTTGGAAAACAAACTTGCGGACCTTAGCACAGACGCAGCAAATTCCACCCAGACTACTGACATCACTAAGAAAGTTAACATTCTTGCCATGAATATAGAATCAATTAAACCAACACTTCAAACAGTGATAGACCCAAAACCGGAGAAACCGACATTTGCTGACAGGAAAAAAAAAACTGTTGATAATCAAATCAACTAATACAACACCTAAAATTACTGAAAGAAAACGCGAGGTTGAACAAGCACTTAAAGACATTCCTATACTTAACACGAGGTCAACTACGAATGGAAATGTTGTTGTAAACTTTGCAAACAAAATGATCAGAGAAGAGGCGGCAAACCAAACTCAGACATTGGTAGCAGACACTGAAACGAGAAAAATCGGAAAACTAAAACCAAAAATAATGATATGCAATGTGTACAATGATGAAGATGATGTAGTAAATGCTTTGATTCAAATAAATCGCTGCCTGGACCAAATCCAAAATATAGAAGAGAAGATAAGTGTAGTCCTAAAGAAAAATGCCCACTATGTGCTGAAACGTGATCCTGAAGTTCGGAGGGCTATTCATGATAATGGGGACAAAGTTTCCTTACGATGGGGTATTTATAACATACGTGATAGGTACCACGTGATCACCTGCTACCACTGTCAGAGGTATGGACATCTTGAAAAAGATTGCAAGACTAAGAATGATGATAAAGTCTGCGGGAAATGTTCAGGAAAACATTCCACCAAGGAGTGTAATTCGCAAGCGTCAAAGTGAATAAACTACACAAAGTTAAACAAACCAAGTGACCATATAGTAAATTCTAGAGACTACAAAGCTTATAACTTGGAATTGAAAAGACTATCAGAAAATACTGGTAATGGTTACTAGAGATATCATAAACTGTGGCTATGTAAATATACAATCTGTAGGTAATAAGATTATTCAAATTCGAGAATTGATAAACGAGATATATTTGAATATGCTAGCATTATCTGAAACATGGTTAAATAACTTGGACAAGGCAAAGATCACTGAAATGACGGCCCCCGGACACGCCTTCTTTCACATACCGAGAGAAGGTAGGTCTGGTGGGGGTGTCGGACTCTTTATTTAAAAAAGTTACTCAAATCTTAAAACGTTGAAAAGAACTAGGGTAACAAGCTTTGAATATATAGAAATAAACTTTGCGCAAAAAAAAAAAAAATCCTTTGTAACAATCTACAAACCACCTAGAACAAACACTAGTATCTTTTTTGAAGAATTCGGTGCTCTCATTGAGATAATTATCATGGAGAAAAACGAATTAGTTATCTGTGGAGACTTCAATTTTTGGATGGATGACGCATCAAATCCTGACGCTTTGGCATTTAGTGAGTAATTAGAATCATATCGGCAAGTGAATAATGTCGACTGTACAACTACTTTTAACTGGGGATACATTGGACTTCGTTTTAAGTGATGACATGAATAATATTGTATCTGATATAAAAGTTGAAGAGAAATGTACTATCTCCCCACTACACAAACTTATTACGTTTAGTCTACCTCTAAAGAAACATGTATTAGTAAAGAAAATAAACTTTAGAAATAAATAAAAATTTTCTTTTACCGTATTTATTGAAGAAGTTACTAAGAAAATAAATGATGCCATCAATATTCCCTGTGATCATGATAACCAACGTCTGTTAGGAGCTAAGTGTGTTGCCTGTCTTACGACAACTTATAATAAAGTGAGTAAAAGTGAATATGATACCATGTGCCCACCGATGGAAAAGACTATAACTGTAAAAGACCAATCTCCTTGGTTTGATGGAGAGTCTTTGGTAAAAAAGAGGGAAAAAAAGACGTAAAGAAAGAAAGTGGAATAGGTTAAAAACTGAAAGTACTTGGGTAGAATACAAAACTGCTGCGTGTCAATATAACTACCTACTAAGAAGAAAAAAAAGTGAATACTATAAGAGAAAGATCCTCGAAGCAGCAACAGACATAACTAAGTTATATCGTCTCCTGAATGGTATAATGAGAAATGTAAAAGAAAAGAAGCAACCTCATTGATACAGTGACCAGGAACTAGCAAATAATTTTCTAGTATTCTTAAAGAAAAAAAAATTGAAAATATAACCAAGTCATTTGTAAATACTCAACATCAGATTAATGCTACACCAGGCACACAGACAAAATTAATACGATTTAACAACATAACACAAGATGACATCACCAGAATTATCAAGAGCAAAGAAAACAAACTGCGCGATAGATCCTATGCTAATATGAGAAGTAATTGGAGAGAGAAACTTTTCTGGTCTAGCGAAATAATAATTGGAATAGCAAATGCAAGCATTGATGAATGTAAAGTTTCCTAAATCTGAGAAAATGGCTATAGTCATATCAGTTCTGAAAAATGCACTGGACTATCAGGAATTAAGCTCATATAGACACATTTCGAATCTATCCTTTGTTTCAAAAGTGCTTGAATATGTAATTCTTGAACAACTAGTCAGTCACTTAGAAGTAATAGAAGCTTTGCCTGACAACCAATCTGCTTACAGAAAACTATACTCTACGGAGACAGCCATTTGCTCTGTTTTAAATATGCTGGAAATGATGGATGAAAATGAATGGGGTATTTTAATACTGCTCGATCTCAGTGCTGCTTTTGATACAGTTGTGCGTGAACTGCTATTAAATGATCTACGGTCCATCGGCGTTGAAGATCAAGCCTTCGAATACCTAAAAGACTACTTACTTGGTAGAAATTACTGTGTACAAATTGGAAACTCTTATTCATCATATGAACCCTTAAACAGAGGGGTACCCCAGGGGAGTGTACTTGGCCCAATATTATTCTGCATCTATAATATTGGTCTATCGAAAATACTACAAATGCATGGCGTGAAGTTCAAACTATTTGCGGATGACACAATTATACTTTTCCATAAATATAGATGACACTACTGAAACTCTAAACCGAATCCTTGATAGTGTTAGAGAATGGATGATATTTAAACAACTAAAATTGAATGAGAACAAAACTGAATTCATAGTGGTGGGTAAGAGAAACAACGTGAGAAACTTGGGTGATATTCAAAAGAACATAAATAATGATTCAGTGCCGATATCTAGTAAAGTGCGAGATCTAGGTATATTTCTTGACTGTAACCTGTCTCTAAATGCCCAAATAAATAATGTAATAAAAACTGCTGGTCACCATCTAAGAAATATTACGTTTATAAAAAAGTAGCTAGACGAAAATTCTGTAAAGTAACTTGTGATAAACTGTGTTATTACCAGGATTGCCTACTGCAACTCCATCTATTACAATTTATTAAAAGTTCAACTTAAGAAATTACAAAACATAATAAACAGAGGAGCAAGACTGATAAAAGGTGTCCCACCTAGAGAAAGGATCACCTCTATACTAATTGATTTACACTGGCTGCCGATTAAAGCGAGAATTAAATTCATAATATGTACAATAACCCACTAAGTTATCAGAACCGGTCGTCCAAAATACTTAAGAGAATTTCTACATATTGCGCAGCCAACAAATCGTGTCGACACGAGAATAGATACAGATGGCTTCAAAATGTTGGAACCTAGATATATGTCTACTTTGGGCTCCAGAGCCTTTAAATATGCATCCCCGAGACTAATTCGAATGATTTTAGACATTAAGGCTTTGAAGAGGAAACTGAAGATTTTCCTATTTAAACAGTCTTACAACAGTGACGATTCAACAGTAAATGAACAATACGTGATCTGAAACGATAAATACTCTAAAGTCTAAACGAACAAGGTAAAACGACAGCGGAGGTCCTGTAGAGAGTGGGGTTCTCCTGCTGTATGGGACCGGAAAAGCAGCCATCAAAGTAAATTAAAGTAAGAAGACTGGATCTTCATTGATCGCCTAAACCCTGCCTATTTCATGCCACATGACCCGCCTACAGTACGCCTCTCTAGAGCAGTGCGAGCAGTGCGCCCTATTTCACATGTATGTCATTTCTAAGGGGGGGGGGGGGTATACAGCACGTGTTTCATACACGGTCATACATTCTAACGGTTTTCCTTTTTCATCGTATCACTCGCTCTTCCCTGCACTGTTAATAGACCAACATGTGTAAGCATGCTAGCTCATTTTCGATTATGTTTGAAATTTTGTGACGTTCTTACCCACAAGTCCATGTATATCAACTCAACGATTGTTTAATAGTCCAGTTGCATTCACCTCCACTTGCAGTTATCACCTAACGGGCGCCTCGCACAGAATACTCCCTTTATCGCACGATGTGTGTGTGGATACCATTATCTGAAGAACTACAGTTGATCAGGAACATGATTTTTTAAATTTAGCTCAAGCTACTTTACTTTTCTTCTAAGAAACAACTGCTATGGTAACTTGACATGGCAGTCTGAAGGACTTCATGAAATGATCAAAGATGAAAAACTGGTGGGTTCTTCAAGGTAAAAGATCTCTTTAATTTAATAACAAAAACTTTTGACAAGGATTATTCCAAACCTCAGGCTAGTATTAGTCTAGAGGGAAATGACAGCATCTCATAAGACATAATGACCCACGAAGGTACTTTTAGAAGAGATACATTTCTATTTTATAGACATTCTCCACTGTGACTTTGAACATTTTATTTATAATTAGAAAAGTCTACTTTAAAACAAATACTTTGACTGCCTTGACTAACTTTGCAGTCAAGGAAGACATTAGTTTTGGACTGGTTTTCTACATATATGCGTCAGACAAACACGAGGCACCAAAACAAGTTTTCAGCAGCTAAATTCCAAAAGGACCAAAACTTTAAAAGTCCCTGAAAGATGCTTACAGAAATCAGCATCAGAAAAAAATTAGTGCAAATTTAAATAATTTCTTCATCATAACGTCCGTAAGAACAGTCCTTCCACATTCCCACGCAATCCTTAAGAGAACATTTATACAAGCTGTGTCTATGATCACAACAGTAATAAACAATGTGTCATTGGTGATAAACTGACACAAGCAAAACACCATTGTCAGATTAGTATGTACACATTCCTTTTGGCACTAAGTTTGATAGAAATCAACTGTTTCCCATAAACTTTAAAAAATGTTTTTGTAAGAGATCTCCTAATCAGGGTAGAAGGTTGGCTAGGGCACCAGTCACCCATGAAGACAATACCGCTAGAGTTACTGGGTCCTTTGACTACCCAGACAGTGCTACACTGAATCCCTATCTCTAATCACGGCTAATTTTTCCTTTGCCTCCACATACACCGGATAGACTGGCCTATTTTTTTCACATTATCCTGTCCTCATACAACTAGCAATACTGAGGTTACCAAATAATTCTTCTTTACTTAAGGGGTTAACTATTACACTGTAATTATTCAGTAGCTACTTTCCCCTTGGTAAGGATAGAAGAGACTCTAGAGCTACAGTAAGCAGCTCTTCTAGGAACAAGGCACTCTAAAATCAAACCATTATTCTCTAGTCTTAAGTTGTGTCATAGCCTCAGTACCATGGTCTTCCACTGTCTTGGGGTAGAGTTCTCTTGCTTGAGGGTACACTCAGGTATGATATTCTGTCTTATTTATTTTTCTCTTGTTATTTCAAGGTTTTATAGTTTATAAATGTATATGAAAGATTTATTTTAATGTTGTTGCTGTTCTTATAATATTTCATTTCAATTGTTCATTACTTCTCTTAAAGTTTATTTCCTTGTTTCCTTTCTTCACTGGTCTATTTTTCTCTGATGGAGCCCTTGGGTTTATGGCATCCTGCTTTTCCAACTAGGGTTATAGCTTATCTAAGAAGAAGAAGAAGAAGAAGAAGAAGAAGAAGAAGAAGAAGAAGAAGAAGATGTTGGTTGACCTCTCTTCGGACATGCATGGAATTTCTCTTATATAAAGAACATATAGTTACAGCACGGACATTTTAAATAAAAACCTTTCTTTTCCGTCGCCACAATAAATATTCCAAAAACATTAAATGCTTCAAAAATATTACCAATTTCAAGAACCAATCACCTTTTATTAAGAATATTTTACATAAATCTTTAATCGTTGTTTTCAACAATTCCAAGCCCGGTATCATGTAATGTAATTTTCGGAGGTGTCTCATTTTTTCTTTAACCATGAAATGTTAATTCAAACCTTAAAAACTGTCACTGTTTTCTCTTTGATTACTACTGTAGGCTTCGTTCCCTAACATTCTCTTATTTCTCAGTACCAAACTCATTACAGTTCAATCTCGGTAAGTTTGTTGTAAATGTCATTAAACATACGATTGTCTACTGTTAATCGCCAGACTGGACTCACATAATTTAAAGTCGATTTTCATTCGGCTAAATACGTGTATATATATATTTGGACATTTAGCATATCAGTGGGACCAAGGAGGCTATTCAGTGCCGAGGCTGCATTATGACGAAAAATCCTGTTGTGTTCAATGGATTTCACTACAAATTGAAGGGATAATAAGGGATACAGGGATTAAGTCGGTGTTAAAATGGCGGGTAAATTAATTTAAAAGTGAAATACAGAAGGATGTGGGTGGGTAAAATAATTTCAAGTTAGAGTACAGAGGAATAATACAAGTATGAACAGATCCATATGTCTAGTACAGTGGTAACGTGTTTGCCTAGCATTCGCATGGCAGCAAATCGATCCCCGCCCAGGACTGTGAGTTTAAGCTGTTTACTGGGGAGGCTACTGCTGTAGTAGGGCACTAGAGTGGGGGGTTGGGCTTGCCCGGCTGACGTTCTGGTGACCATCTATTCTGATGCAACTGGAACTGAAACCAGACACCTTTATGAACATGTTTTGTTAATAGCTTATTGTAGGCTACGTATTTCACTAAAAACGTAATATCAAACGGTAAAATGGTTGTTGGAAATGCTTTTCCAGCTTTGATTACAAAATGAAGACAGAATTTCATCTATTTTATAGTTATGATTGCAAAGCCGTGGTTAAATTATCTCACTTATAGAGCAATAATTCAACAGGGCTTAAAATAGATTTACTATAGTCAGCCACGATCTAACGTTTTCTATGATAATCGACGCACTAAAAGAAAATGGACAAACCGAAGACTAACGATAATGATAAACTTGAATAGTATCACAACACTTCTTATCTCAATCTTTCTTCGTCTCCAAGGAAACGTTTGGGACGTAGACAGGAAAGTGAAAGCTGAATGAAAAATATCAAATGGAACAGGCAGTGATCACGATATGTATTCTATTACAGTACTATTTACTCAAGAAACGCAATCGCCGTGTTATATTGACATGAAACAAATTATATTCTGAACAAGGAATACTATATATTAAATTATTATATTTTCAGAGCTATTCCTAATCACCATATACTTTAAAGTACAAGCAATGAATGATATACATTGTTTACCCTTTAAAGCTTTTTAGATGCCATACCCCTTTTCAAAAAATAGATAAAAGAGTAGTGTTTAAATACTGTTGTATATTAAATTGTAAAGTATGTAAAGAATATCTCTGGAAATAATAATAAACAATTTTTCAAGTAATTTGTATGTTTCCTAGCCATAAAAACTTGAGTCCTTTAGGTAAGAAATATATTTTCAATGAGAGCAGGACTGACCGTTGAAATCGCTAATTTTGGGAGACTAAGGCAGAGACCATATAAATCGCCTAACCTCTAGGGTGAACAGACAAGTGAGCACTTGAAAGGCTGCTGACAGACAAAAGCACAGAATGAAACTTGGGTACTTCTTCAAAGCAAGACGGATATGGATCTAGAAGCAAGTTTCTTTTAGATCCCATGTGCTAATGTGGTCTGGACCTATGCTCATAGGGAGCTAGATAGTGAGCTTACTTGGGGAGCCAGCCTGTAGACACATGGAGTCTCACAAGAGCAAAGTGGTGCAGCACTGAGTAGTAGGAGGATCGCATGATTAACTGCGAGCCTCAGAGAACTCAGCTCAGAAGAGCCAGAGGGCTCTGGCAACTGGTTGTACTGGGAATAGATCAGGATCACAAATCGCCTCAGGTGTGCTAACTTATGTCTCGCGATTTACTTCACAAGAAGGAGCGTGAATGAGGCACAGATAGTCGAGCTAAGAGCTTGCACAGGTGCTTTGTCCCTCTCTTAACCCAACTAGATGAGCTGGGTGGAAAGCTTACTTGTCAAGTCAACCCGGTAAGTGCGCGAGCGAGAGATTCATGGACCCTCCAATAAGTCACCCTGTCGCTTACAAGCAACCTGCAAGGGTGACTGCCAATAGTATCCAAAGGGTTGGTGAGCTCAGAGATATGTTTATCCTCCCGTTGGGTAACCTTAGCGAGCACTACAGTATCCTACAGATCCTCAGATGGAAGACGATCTGTTACTGGCAAAGGTGTTGGCCCAGCCTCCTTTGGTCCAAAGTCAGTCTCCATCTTTAAACTGAGCTGAAAGGGGAAGGTAAAAAGTTAGGGACCTCCAGGTCAACTGGCAAAGTACAATATGCCAAAAGCTAGGAAGGCACCCGAAGTGACCACTTTGAGAATGTATCTAACTGTAACTACTACATTGGCGTCCTGTCTGTAAGAGCCTTTGGGAAGTAAATGCCTTTTCTATAAAACTTGGTAGCCGAGAACCTCGATCATGTGAGTGCCTGAGAGCAGGAAAGTCTCCATTGCTTTCCTGGTATGTTCCTTGGAGAAATCCTCAGTTAGTACCAGGATTCCCAAGGTCCCTAACCAGACTCAAGCCATGAAGTAGCTTGCATGGCGTACTTCGTGACCTTCTCCTGGTTAAAGATTTTGGTTTCCGAGAAAGAGACCTGTCGATTGGAAAGTCTCTCTAGAGAGATTCCCTTGGTGAGCTCTTCAAAGGAGTGGTGGAGAGGAAAAGCTGGACAAGGCTCCTCCAGAATCTCTAAATACCTCCTCTGTTGGACACGAGGAGGTGGGAGAAGCTTATTGGTAGGGCTGGAACGATGGGAGGAGGCATATTCGGTAAGTTGTAGGGCAATCTTAGCCCTGGCACCCTTCAGCACTTGAGACCAAGACAGGGCTGCACTGGTCTTTGAAGGTTTCGGGGTGTCAAAGACACGGTCTAAGACTGTGTTCTTGCCCTCCCGTGGGGGTATCTCTGGGTCGGTATACCCATTGAGAACCCTTATGAGAGTCAGAACCTGCCATAATGCATGTTCTGACTCTTTTTGCTCCCCTTCCGACATTGGACTTGCAGCGAAGTCTCATTTTTCCATCCCCAAGAGTTCTTCCCCAGGGTGGGTCGCGGACATCCCTCGATTGATCGCCTGTCTCTGTAGACTTGGTAGTCCTAGAAAAGGACTTTGGCAGAGACTTGGAGTCTTTGGGCTCCTTACGAGGAAGGAGGTAGGACTCCAGCATCGAAGGCCTAGACGTCGTGTCCCTCCTGATTTCCATTGGTGGTAGGCAACTCTCCGTGTGAGGGGAGGCTTCCTCCAAAGGTGGAAGGAAGGTGGTCCTTTCCTCACGCGACTCCCTTGGCAAAGGTGAGGTGAGAGAGTACCCTGAGGAAGATGCATGAGGAGCTGGCCTTGATGGTCTAACCGGAGTCATCTTTAGCCTCGAGGAAGTGACCACGTCAGAGACTCCTCTTTTCCTCTTCAGGGGAGAGGAAGAAGTCATGGTTCTTTGCCGAGGGTCTGCTGGAGATATAGGCTGCTCCGAAGAGCAGCCAGACAGAGCAGGATTGAAGGCTCTGACTATAGCACTGAACCATGGCTGTTGACTGACTGACACGCTGTCAGACAGATCCCCTGGAAGGAAAGGGATCGGAGGTTCCCTACGAGGAGTTTCTGCTGAAGGTCGGTTCACCTTAGAGGAAGGCAGTTTTGGGATCCCGAACCCTTCTGCAGAGGCCAGTTCCCCTTTCCCCAGCAAATGCGCTGAAAGGCATTTTCGGGGAGGGGAATGAGGCGATGGAGACCTGTCCGTGTGCTGTTCCTGATTACTGCGCGAGTGTGCAGGTGAGCGCTGATGTGCGGGCGAGCGCCCAGGAGAGTGGTGGCACGCGGGCGAGTGCGCAGGAGAGTGGTGGCGCGCGGGCAAGCGCGTAGGAGAGTGGTGGCGCGTGGGCGAGTGTTGGGGTGCACGCGTGGGCAAGTGTTGGTGCGTGTAGGTGTCCGTGATCTGGTGCGTGCGAGCGGGTGAGATCTGGCGAGCAGGAGAGCACTGGCGAGCAGGAGAGCACTAGGCTGTACGAGAGAGCTGGTGAGCGTATCGGTGAGGGTACACTTGGGCACACTATTCTATCTTATAATTATTTTTTTCTCTTACTATGACAAATTCAAAGATAATTTGTATTTTTCCTAACCATACAAACCTTAGCTATTTACATTGGGTTTACCTTCTAGCGTAGCTGAAATGGCGAGCCATTAGACTTTAACGAGGGTGTATTACCCCCGCGCTAGTTAGCGGGGGGGGGGGGGTAGGGGAGTGGTAGCTAGCTACCCCTCCCCCCCCCTCACACACCGGTGAAGCTCACTTTCACTTAGAGGTAGGACTTGTCTTGGGGGACAGGGCTGGCGGGCAAATATGTGTAAATAGCTAAGGTTTGTATGGTTAGGAAAAATACAAATTATCTTAGAATTTGTCATTTGTTCCGTAACCGAAATACAAACCACGCTACTTACATTGGGTGACTTACCCCTTAGGTAGGGTGGAAAGTCGTGGAAAGTCCCCAGCCATACTGGCTTTGGCTTTACCCGGGGACTCAGAATCCGAGTGAGTCGCACTCGAGAAAAAGAGTCCCTGCACCTCACAAGTTCCTTGCTCCGCAAGGAACCGTGTGGCCTACATAAGCTTGTGTGTGAAGGAAGAAGTGTGACCCGTCCTAGGCAGTTGACCTGGAGTTCCAGAAGGAACTCTGGGTTAGGACGTTCCCAATACCACCTCGTCAGGGTATGGGGGACGCGACAGTATTACTCAATACTCGGAACACAAGGAAGCATGGTTTACCTGCAGAGGTTCGAGGTCAGCTATGCAGAGACCAGGATGCTGCTTCCCAGCAGAGGGGATGATGAAGAAAGAAGTAAGGGCCAGACATACGTCTTTCGTTCATGCAGACTAAAACCTGATAACAATGCCCTCAACCTTCTGCTACCTGTCCAAAAAGGAGCCTGAGGTTAGACCAGCTGTTGTGTAGCCACCACAGAGCGATAGAAAACGTATCGAAACTCCTGTGGGTCACGCCCTGCAGGAAGCGGGCTGCGAAGGTCATTAGACGCTTCCAGACTCCAGCTTGTAGCACCTGCGTCACAGAGTAGTATTACTCGAAGGCGAGGGACGTTGCGATGTATCCGACATCGTGCTGTAGGGCGACGTGACGGGGGCGGTTCTAGAGTCAGGTCGAGATGAATGTCCTTGAGTCCGAGATGAAGAGGTATACTGGTTGACTCTCTCCCGTGTCCTTCTTGTGCTCCCAAACCGGCTGCAACTGAGGACAAACTGCAGCTGTTCCCAAAGCTAACCTCTCGATTCCTTTACTGGCAAGAAGAAGAAGGTTTTGGGACATCAGATACAGAATGGTGACTCGAAATCTTGAAGGAATTGGACCGAAGGGCCGGGACCCCAAGATTCTGAGTCTAGCCAACAACTCAGGAGCGAACCTGAATGTTGCCTTTCCCCATTCCTTTGAAAGGTCGGAGTCGTACGAGATCAAGAAGATTGCTTACACACTGGCCGCGGCCAGAGTGAGCAGGAGCCCCAAGACGGAATACGATCAGAGGCCTGATGTAAAGGGTCTTGAGAAGATCTCTTAAGGGACTAAAAAGTCCGAGCCATGCTCCAAGTTGGAGGTCTCACTCCGACTAGGGCAGGGACGTTCGCAGCTTCGCATGAGCGAGGAAAGGTCCAGCGGGAAGGAAAAAGTTATTCCCTTAAGCCTGAAGGTCAGGGAAAGGCTCAGCGACAGGCTTCATTGCCGAGAGCGGAAAGGAGTTTCCTCCCGCCAAAAGGCAATAAGATCGTTATTGCTGGAGAAGAGGCCTCAAGGGAAGAGGTATATCTCCCACGACACCAACCACCGAAGACTCTCCACTTCGCCTGGAAGACCCCTGCGGATGACTATCGCAGATGACGCGACCTCCGTCCCGCGACTGTAGCGGGTTGTCTCTTCTTGAGGAGGAGGCGTAGTGTCTCCAGGCATGAAGCCGAAGCGACGCCCCGGCTCGTGAAAGATGTTGCAGTGTGGTTGTTTGAGTAGCCTGTGCCGTGGGAGAAGCTTTCCCGGGAGTTCCGTCAGGGGAAGCAGAGGGTCCGGAAACCGTTCTGCGCATAGTCCCAGTGGAGCTCTCAGGGCCATTGAAAGGTTGACAGACAACCTGGTCTTGTTGAGACCCATTCTCAACAGACAACAAAGGAGGGAAGACGCAGGCGTCGAAGTTGTCCCACCATCACCGGAATGCATCTTGCCAGAGTCTCGGGGTCTGAGACTGGGGGGAAGAACAGCGGAAGCTTGAGGTTCCAAGCCGTCGCGATCAGGTCCCCCAGACCAGGACTTGCTGGTTACTCAAGGCCAAAGACCCCCAGGTACACTCTCTCTACGAGGCTCTGCTCGGATAGTCGGAGAGAACATTCCTCTGCCCGGAATGAGAGAGCCGATGGTGGTATTGAGAGTATCTCAAATCATATCGGTATCTCTACTGCAAGATGCGAAGGTGTGAAAATGCGTCCCCTGCTGGTTAGAACACGCCAGAACCATGAAGTCGACGTGCACGGAGCGACTCGGCAGAAGCTGTAGTATCTGTAGAGGGGCAGACTACGGCCCCTAAGCCTGCCTGAATGATGGAGAGGTATCCATCAGGTCCTGACCATAGGCCTGGACCGGAACATGCCCCCCCCCCCCCTTTTCTTTGACGAGTCCGAGAACAGCATAAAAAATGTGGGGAAAGGACGAGAATATCCACTCCCATCACGAGGTTCCATAGGTCAACACCCATTGCAGGTCTAATCGTTCCGCTGGTCCCATAGGGGCCAGAAAGTCCGGTTAATCGTTGCTTTGAAACCACCGGAACTTGGGCCGCCCCACATGGAACTTATCCAGAGGCGACCGTTCGGAACTATAGACGGGTCAATGAGGAAAAGAGAACTAGGAAACGTTCCAAGGTAGGGCTGAAAGCTCTGCTTGACTGAGAACAGGTACTGCGACTCTCCTCAGCCTTGCCACAGTCAACTGAAGGGAAGGCTCGGAGGAGGTGGCAACAGAATCTGGCGTCCCCAGGCAGTCACCCATCCAAGTACCGACCAGAAGCGACGTTGCTTAACCTCGCTGGACGGATGGGAAGCGGGGTTTCCAACGTGGTAAGGCCGTTGACTCAATATCATGGCAAGATACTCCAGATGTTGAGGCAGAAGAAGAGAAGGCTCCTAGCAAAATACCATGAACCCCCACTCATGGTAAGCATCCGAAAGCTTGTCCCGGCGCTGAAGAAGGTCGAACCCGAGCCTACCGGAGTTAACCAGACCTCCAAAAGGCGAAGGAGGCGGAAGCCTGCACCTGAGCGGCCATGAGGAAAGCAGGGAGAGTTCTCTGGGGAAAAAAACCTGCGATGCCACGGCGGGATCGCCACACTGCATCTTAAGCAGGAATACTTGTAGTCTAGGCTGAATTCCACGAGCTTCCTGGAAGATGGATGGAATGGAAACTGAAAGTACCCGTCCTTCCGATCCAGGACCTAAGGAGTCCTGTCGCCTCGTTACCAGTCTGACCGGTTCTGCTGTTTCACGCTGGACGAAGTTTGTTTGACAAACTTGATCAGGGCTGAGAGGTCAACTACGGAACTCCCGTCTCAGATACTTCCTTACAAGAAAGGATCGACTGAAGAAGCCGGGGGTGAAGCCGTCGGCGATCCTATGGAGGACCTTCTCCTAAGGCATGAATCATTCTGCCCAAACGGCAAACTCTTGCCGACCCTATGGCATAGAGGTTCAGAGACACTGAATTCGCTGACAGAGACGGCAGGCGCGATATCCTTGGCTGATCACAGAGATCGTGCAGGAATGGGCATCGGGAAGCTGTCATCCGGATGAGTAACCTTAGGCATCCTCCCAGCGTGAAACCTGCAAGGGGGGGGGGTGCCAATCCTGGAGTTCGTGACCTCTGCCGCTCCCTCTAGGACTATGCCCCCCCAGGAGTGCCTCCCGTGCCATCTGTTCCTGACAGGAGGGAACTGCAATTGGACACCTTGTCTCAGTTGTCGTAGCCGGTCCGATAACTTAGGCCGACTTGGCTGAAAGAAAGAGGCGCTGGAGCCCTGCAGGGTCTGGAAGAAAGCGCCTTGGAGTGAAAACGGAAGTCGACTTCCTCTGCACAGCCGCTGTCTATGTCTCTGTCCTTGGGCACAAACAAACTCTTCTCAAGGATGGAAGGGTGTCTGAGGTTGTCGACATCCACGGATGAGACACCCGAAAGGGAGCCCTCAGTCATTGCGTCCAGATGGTCCAACATCGAGCTTGCCCGCAAGTTCGATACTTGACGACGAAACGCCAAGGTACTTGAGCCCGAGAGGAGGAAAGTACCCATGACCTTCCTGTAGCTTCCTTGAACAAAACCTCGGGTCATAACCGAGGAGGGAAAGGACCTGGTAAGCCCCTTTCACGAGATGGAGAAGAGGAAGGGGTAAACAATCACCCCTTGGCCGATGGAGAAATCTCGAACGGAAAGCTCCCTGGCAAAACCCTTCCAGGGAATGACGGGGAAGGGCTAACCCAGGTTCTGGAAAGAACAATGTTGCTCAGACCTCCCTGAAGATTCTTCTTATTCTTGCATGTGCCATTCTCTGCGTTTACGGGGTGAGGCCGTGTTCTGGAAATACGCTACAGAAGACTCGCCAGGGTGGCCATGCTGCGAAACCCCAATGGGAATCGCGGTCGCAATTGCCCTGGCGCTCGTGCGATGGTAAATCAATGATTTGCGCGTGGGCGAACGTGGAAGCGCCCATGCGCGGGCACGCAGGAACGCAAACGAAGGTGAGCGAAGGAGCGCAGAAGGAGGGCGAGCGTGGTAGGAAGGGCGAGACCTGGTGGTCGGCGAGCGATAACCCATAGGCGAGCAATGGATACTGCAAAAATTAAGCCGACGTTCGCGCGACGGCACACCGTCGGTCCGCGCGACGGCACACCGTCGGTCCGCGCGACGGCACACCGTCGGTCCGCGCGACGGCACACCGTCGGTCCGCGCGAGGGCACACCGTCGGTCCGCGCGACGGCACACCGTCCATCCGCGCGACGGAATACCGTTGGTTCGCGCGCGGGCGAACATTGGAGAGCATGTGCGTGGGCGTGCGGTAGCGCGGGCGTGTGGCCGCGCAGGCACGTGGGCGCGCGGGTGAGAGCAGGCGGTCGGGAGACCGACGACGCGTAGGCGGGCGATGGCGCGTTGACGAGCGATGGCACGTTCTGGCGAGTGATAGCCCGTAGGAGAGTGAAGGCGAGTTGGCAAGCGATGGCGCGTTGGCAAGCGACGGCGCGTTGGCAAGCGACGGCGCGTTGGCAAGCGACGGCGCGTTGGCAAGCGACGGCGCGTTGGCAAGCGACGGCGCGTTAACAAAACGCTAGAGCGCAGGTGAAGAATCGCGCGGGCGCGTAGGCGATTGCCAACGCGAGAGAGACTAGTGATGGTTAGCGCGCATCGCGCTAACAGAAGGCGCGCAGGTGCATCAGGAAGGTGAGCGCTGAAGCAAGCTGTTAATCAGGCGATCCTAGACGGTCAGAAAACCGTTGGCGCCCATTGGTGCGTGGCAAAGAAGGGCGCGCAGATGTGCGCTGGCGATTGAAGAAAGCTGGCGCACAGAAGGACAGAAGTAAAGGTGAGCGCTGGCGAGCAGGAGGAAGATCTACGGCAAGAGTCAGCTACCGGAGATCGTGGTCCACAGCAGGCGAGCGCTAGATCGCTACTGATGGTGTTCAGGGGAACTGACACGCGTGGCAGATCGATGGCGATCGTTGACGCGTAGGAGATCGCTGACGAGCAGGTGAACGTTGACGCGTCTAAGGTCTCTGGCGAGCAGAAGGCAACGCGTGGAAGCCTGCGCGTAGAAGAAGAGTCCTTGACCCAGACCTGAACCGAAGTTCTACATCGCGAGGGCGAACGTGGGCACACAGGGCGCGTAACAGCAACCAACAGGAACAGCAGAGATGATCATCATGAGAGCGCTGACGAACAGGAGAGCGCTGATGAGTAGGAGAGCGCCTGTGCGCTAACACTGAGCAGGAGCAGGAGAGCGCCTGTGCGCTAACACTGAGCAGGAGAGAACACAGCAGAAGGGCGCACAGGGGAACCCTGACACTCAAGGGAAGAACCCCCGAGGGAGGCAACCCTTTGCCCCAAAGGGATCGTTGTCCGTCGGGAGACTGATGTCCGTCGGAAGACCGTTGTCTATCCGCCGGGAGACTGATGTCCGTCGGAAGACCGTTGTCCGTCGGGAAGACCATTGTCCGTCGGGAAGAAGGAGGAGTTGTAGGCTGCATATGGAGATGGGAGGCCCTTACGACGAGGCGGACGGTGAGCCTTACGGCAAAGGAGGCCAACAGCAACAGCAGCAGAAGAATCCTCCGAAGAGGAGTCTCTATGAGTGTACTCTCTCGCGAACGAAACAGAAACACTTCGTAGAAGAGACTGGTCAGCCAGTGACCTAAAAGGAGCAATCCTCCGAAGAGGGGCTCCTGCAGTTGCCCAGCCCCTTGAGCGAAATTGCAGGTGCGACCGCTCAGCACCAAGAGCATAGTCGCACGAAAAAAAGGCAAGAGAAGAACCAAACTCAAGCCTGGACAGGAAAAACTTCCCTCGGAAGGAAAGTTACCCACCCAAAGAGGCGAGCCTCCTGAGAGTTCTAAAATGAACTGGAGAGCTGTCAATCGTCACGGGAGTACTTCCAGTAGAAGGAGACACACCCCTGACGAAAATCCAAAGGGGAGGCAGCAACAGCCGAATCCCCAGGCCTCAACAAGACAGCTCACACCGTTGCCATATTACAGAAACGAACTAGATCGGTAACTGTAAAAAAAATAAAACAAAAATCATTAGTACACATTCATTCCCCCGGGAAGGCTCCGAAGAGGAATCCCGAGGGAAAGGAAAACAAGAATTACACAACAGGCACGTGCCCTCACAACCACTTACACTCATGGAAGGAGAGCTGTAACCAAAACAGAATTATAACAATTATGATTATGTAACTATGTAATTACGTAATTTAAAAATGAATGAACACTAAAGAAAGAACGAAAACCCCGAAAGGAATCGTTCTACAAAGCTGAAAAATTAACAAATACAATTAGATTCATAAACTAATTGAGACAAAACGTACGGCGTAGCAACCCCCCCAACACGGGAAGGAAGCTACAAAAGGCGTAGTAACGTAGTAAAAGGGTGAACGACCTCAAGAGAGAGAGAGAGAAAGACCGAAGTCAAACTCGATCGCAACCCATAAAATTACACCGTGGTGGCCTAAACTGCCGAGGGCTCCACGGAGATATCGTACACTACACACACAACTCTGAAAAGGAAACTTACTGATTTCTATACTCAAATATATATACAAACATGAAAAAATGTTTACATATATATTGAGTAAAAGAAAAGTAAGTGATTAAGTAAAAACAAAACAAACAATGGCTGCCAAGCGAGGACAAAGACAGAGACGTCTGTCCCAGTCCGAGTCAAAAGTGAAAGTGAGCTTCACCGGTGTGTGAGGGGGGGAAGGGGTAGCTGGCTACCACTCCCCTACCCGCCCCCTAACTAGCGCGGGAGTAATACACCCTCGTTAAATTCTAATGGCTCGCCATTTCAGCTACGCTAAAAGGTAAACCCAATGTAAATAGCGTGGTTTGTATTTCGGTTACGGAACAACTTGTTTTATTTTAAATGGTAGCCTATGTTGGGCAGGCTTAATAGAAGAGCCATGGATTCCTGGTGGTTTATCAAGAGGTTGTCTTTTCCTTTTTCTGATTCTTCTTCTTCTCAAAACCATCCTTACTGTCCTCCCTTCAGTTGAAGTGGCTATCCTGGAGGGTATTTAGCCTTGCATGGTGTATCGGCTCCTCCATGTTGACCAGTTTTTCCGACTTTTTACTATAGTCTAAGGGTATCATCAATCACTTTACTTATAATTCTGTACATATTGTTTTTGTTATAATTCTTGTTAATCTAGTTTTTAAGTATGATGTCTCTTTTTTTATTTCTATTAATTCTTATGCTGTCTGGAGACATTGAGCGAAATCCGGGACCAGTACGTCCTAGATTTCGTCAATGTCGTCTTCTGTATTGCAATATACGTGGTCTTCATGCAAATATCCAAGACCTTACAGTTGCATCCAGACAGTATGATATTCTTTTGTGCTCAGAAACTTTGGTCTCTAATATGAGGCACTCATCTGAGCTCCTTATAACTGGTTTTAAGAAGCCAATAATGTTAAAACGTGATGCCATCCCTAGGGCCAGGGGAATGGCGGTGTATATTAGGACCGAGTACCCTGCTTCTCATAAGTCCTGCTATCAATGTGGATGTCATGAGATTCAGGAAATAAAAGTTTGTGGCAGGCATGACAACTTTTATTTGTGTTCGATCTACCGGAATGCAGACATGGATGAGTCTATCTTCGATTGTCTTCTTACCATTATGGCTAAGATACAAGAAGATGATAGAAAGGCTTCTTTTGTCTTTGTTGGTGATTTTAATGCTCACCATAGGGAGTGGTTAAGTTCTATCTCTCCTACCGATCGCCATGGCTTAAGAGCTTTAAACTTTGTCTTTGAATCAGGCAGTGATCAAATCATAAATGAAGCTACTCATAGGTCTGGTAATTGCTTGGACCTCGTATACACTGACTCCCCTGGTGTTATAACTAGTAAGGTTGGTTCTCCAGTAGGGACATCAGATCATGCCTTGATTTCATTACTGGTAAAGACTGAGCAGCCTGTCCCAGATATATCATACTCTTGTAAAATTTATATGAAATCCCAAGAAGACTGGAATGGGATTTTGCATGATCTTTTGTGCTTGAATTGGTCACAATCATATAGTAGTGTAGATCCTGTTGTCCCTTTGAATGAGAATCCAGTCAACATAATTGATAGGCGTATCCCTTCTCGTGTGCTAAGGTACCGAGTGAAGGACAAACCCTGGTTCAATGATGCTTGTAGACGTGCTTATTTGGAGAAGCAGGAGGTCTATCATCTTTGGAAGGGTAACAGATCAGATATGACCTAGAACAACTATACTCAGCTTCGAGCTTTTGCTCAGAGAGTTTATGCCTCAACTGAAAAGAAGTACAATTTAACCATAAAAGAAACCCTTTTTGGTAAAACTCAGGAACATAAATGGTGGTCTACCCTTAAATCTGCACTCTTTGGTGTAGATGCAACAGTTCCTCCTTTACTTAAACCAGATGGCTCAGTCACTCACTGTCCAAAGGAAAAGGCAACCCTTTTGGCTGATGTTTTTGACAGTAAACAGAGTAATGAAAAACTTGAACTTCCTCATTCCTGTTTTCCTGAGGCTAAACTAACTAGTTTAGCTTTTCGATCTCGTGAGATTAAAACTCTGTTGATGGACCTTGATGCTTATGGAGGTGTAGACGCAAAGGGTATTTTTCCTTTGTTTTTTATAGACAGAAGATTTCTTAGCTCCAAAGTTATCTGTTATTTTGCGCAAGTTAGCAAGAGGAGGAGCTTTTAGAACTTGTTGGAGAATTGGTAATGTTACTCCTCTATGTAAATGTGCTTGTGATAGCTCAAGTCCCACTGATTACCGCTCAATTTCCATAACTCCCATATTATCTAAAGTTTTTGAACGTCTTCTGGCAAAACATCTTAATAGGTTTGCTGAAGGTAATCATCTACTCCCTAGTTTGCAATTTGGTTTTCGTAAAGGCCTTGGAGCATGTGATGCCCTTCTTACAATCTCCAATGCTGTACAGAAATCCCTTGATTGTGGTCAGGAAGTTCGTATGATTGGCCTTGATTTTAGTGCTACCTTTGACCGTGTTAATCATGAGGCCCTTGTTTTCAAACTCAAACAGTTGGGAGTGGGTGGGTCGTTTCTTATCATTATTATTGATTTTTTAAGTAATAGATCTCAAAGAGTTGTTGTTGATGGGCACCATAGTGAGTATAGGAATGTGATATCTGGTGTTCCACAGGGAAGTGTTCTTGGCCCATTACTTTTCATACTATATACACATGACATGTGGTTTGGCCTAGAAAACAAGCTTGTTGCATATGCAGATGATGCTACTCTCTTTGCATCAATTCCATCCCCTGAATGTAGATCTGGGGTTGGTGAATCCCTTAATAGATATTTAGCTAAAATTAGTGCATGGTGCAAATTATGGGGTATGAAGTTGAATCCTAACAAAACTCAAAGTATGATTGTAAGTAGGTCAAGGACGATGGCTCCTCAACATCCGGATCTCAGTATTAATAATGTTTCTTTAAATTTTTATGACTCTTTTAAAATTTTAGGTGTGATTCTCGACAGCAAATTTACTTTTGAGAAACACATTAGGTCTGTGTCTTCTTCAATTGCACAAAAAAATTGGCTTATTGAGAAAGTCTTACAAGATTTTCGGTGATCAATCTATTCTGAAGAAGTGTTTTAATTCTTTCATTCTACCTTGTTTTGAGTATTGTTCTCCTGTCTGGTGTTCAGCTGCTGATTTTCATCTCAATTTGTTTGACAGAAACTTACGGTCTATCAAATTTCTTATTCCTGATCTAGATATTAATCTTTGGCACCATCGTTCAATTAGTTCATTATGCATGTTGCATAAGATTTTTCATAACTCTGACCATCCTTTACATTCAGATCTCCCTGGAAAATTCTATCCTGTTTGTAATACTAGGCAGGCAGTTAATTCTAATAGCCAGGCTTTCTCCATCATGAGGCTCAACACTACACAGTATTCTAGAAGTTTTATTCCAGCTGTTACCAAGTTGTGGAATGATCTTCCTAATCGGGTGGTTGAATCTGTAGAACTTCAAAAGTTCAAAGTTGGAGAAAATGTTTTTATGTTGACCCAGCTGACATGAGTCTTTTTTATAGTTTATATATGACATATCTCTTTTTGACGTTGATAATAGTTTATATAGGACATATCTGTTTTGACGCTGTTACTGTTTTTAGAATTATGTTATTTTCATTAGTAAAATAAATTTTTGAATATACTTACCCGATAATCATGTAGCTGTCAACTCTGTTGCCGACAGAAATCTACGGTCGGGATACGCCAGCGATCGCTATACAGGTGGGGGTGTACACAACAGCGCCATCTGTGGTCAGGTACTCCAGTACTTCTTGTCAACACCACCTCAATTTTTTCCTCGGTCCACTGGTTCTCTATGGGGAGGAAGGGTGGGTCAATTAAATCATGATTATCGGGTAAGTATATTCAAAAATTTATTTTACTAATGAAAATAACATTTTTCAATATTAATCTTACCCGATAATCATGTAGCTGATTCACACCCAGGGTGGTGGGTGGAGACCAGCATACATGTTAACAAAGAAGCTAAGTATCCCGTATTTTATTTTATTAGTTATTCAAAAATAACATAAAATAAATAAGTACCTGGTAAGGAAGACGACTTGAACCCTTACTCTGCCTTTATTAAGTACGTCTTCCTTACTGAGCGTAGCGGTCCTCTTAGGATGCTGAACGACTCTTAGGTGCTGAAGTATAAAGGGCTGCAACCCATACTAAAGGACCTCATCACAACCTTTAACCTCGGCGCTTCTCAAGAAAGAATTGACCACCCGCCAAATCAACAAGGATGTGGAAGGCTTCTTAGCCGACCGTACAACCCATAAAAAGTATTCAAGAGAAAGGTTAAAAAGGTTATGGGATTATGGGAATGTAGTGGCTGAGCCCCCGCCTACTACTGCATTCGTTGCTACGAATGGTCCCAGGGTGTAGCAGTTCTCGTAAAGAGACTGGACATCTTTGAGATAGAATGATGCGAACACTGACTTGCTTCTCCAATAGGTTGCATCCATAACACTCTGCAGAGAACGGTTCTGTTTGAAGGCCACTGAAGTAGCCACAGCTCTCACTTCATGTGTCCTTACCTTCAGCAAAGCAAGGTCTTCTTCCTTCAGATGAGAATGTGCTTCCCTAATCAGGAGCCTGAATTAGTAAGAAACTGAGTTCTTAGACCTTGGAAGAGAAGGCTTCTTGATAGCACACCATAAGGCTTCTGATTGTCCTCGTAAAGGTTATGACCTTTTTAGATAGTACCTAAGAGCTCTAACTGGGCAAAGTACTCTCTCCAGTTCGTTCCCCACCAAGTTGGACAGGCTTGGGATCTCGAACGACTTAGGCCAAGGACGTGAAGGAAGCTCGTTTTAGCAAAAAACCGAGCTGCAAGGAACATGTAGCCGTTTCAGATGTGAAAACTATGTTCCTGCTGAAGGCGTGGATCTCACTTACTCTTTTAGCTGTTGTCAAGCACACGAGGAAAAGTGTTTTAATGTGAGGTCCTTAAAAGAGGCTGATTGGAGAGGTTCAAATCTTGATGACATAAGGAACCTTAGGACCACGTCTAGATTCCAGCCTGGAGTGGACAACCGACGTTCCTTTGAGGTCTCAAAAGACCTAAGGAGGTCCTGTAGATCTTTGTTGGTGGAAAGATCCAAGCCTCTGTGGCGGAAAACCGCTGCCAACATACTTCTGTAACCCTTGATCGTAGGAGCTGAAAGGGATCTTACGTTCCTTAGATGTAACAGGAAGTCAGCAATCTGGGTTACAGTGGTACTGGTTGAGGAAACTGCATTGGCCTTGTACCAGCTTCGGAAGACTTCCCCTTTAGACTGATAGACTCTGAGAGTGGATGTCCTCCTTGCTCTGGCAATCGCTCTGGCTGCCTCCTTCGAAAAGCCCCTAGCTCTTGAGAGTCTTTCGAAAGTCTGAAGGCAGTCAGACGAAGAGCGTGGAGGTTTGGGTGTACCTTCTTTACGTGAGGTAGACATAGAAGGTCCACTCCTAGAGGAAGAGTCCTGGGAATGTCGACCAGCCATTGCAGTACCTCTATGAACCATTCTCTCGCGGGCCAGAGCGGAGCCAACCAACGTCAGCCGTGTCCCTTTGCGAGAGGCGAACTTCTGAAGTACCCTGTTGACAATCTTGAACGGCGGGAATGCATACAGGTCGAGATGGGACCAATCCAGCAGAAAAGCATCCACGTGAACTGCTGCTGGGTCTGGAATCGGAGAACAATACAACGGGAGCCTCTAGGTTATCGAGGTAGCGAACAGATCTATGGTTGGATGACCCCACAGGGCCCAAAGTCTGCTGCAAACATTCTTGTGAAGGGTCCACTCTGTGGGGATGACCTGACCCTTCCGGCTGAGGCGATCTGCCATGACATTCATATCGCCCTGAATGAACCTCGTTACCAGCGTGAGCTTTCGATCTTTTGACCAGATGAGGAGGTCCCTTGCGATCTAGAACAACTTCCACGAATGAGTCCCTCCCTGCTTGGAGATGTAAGCCAAGGCTGTGGTGTTGTCAGAGTCCACCTCCACCACCTTGTTAAGCTGGAGGGACTTGAAGTTTATCAAGGCCAGATGAACCGCCAACAGCTCCTTGCAATTGATGTGAAGTGTCCTTTGCTCCTGATTCCATGTTCCCGAGCATTCCTGTCCGTCCAAAGTCGCACCCCAGCCCGTGTCTGATGCGTCAGAGAAGAGACGGCGGTCGGGTTTCTGAACAGCCAAAGGTAGACTTCCTTGAGAAGAAAGCTGTTCTTTCACCACGTGAGAGTAGACCTCCTCTCTTCGGAAACAGGAACTGAGACCGTCTCTAGCGTCATGTCCTTTATCCAGTGAGCAGCTAGATGATACTGAAGGGGGCGGAGGTGGCGTCTCCCTAACTCGATGAACAGGGCCAGCGATGAAAGTGTCCCTGTTAGACTCATCCACTACCTGACTGAGCATCGGTTCCTTCTCAGCATGCTCTGGATGCATTCTAGGGCTTGGTAGATCCTTGGGGCCGACGGAAAAGCCCGAAAAGCTCGACTCTGAAGATCCATACCCAGGTAGACAATGGTCTGGGATGGGACGAGCTGGGACTCCTCAAAATTGACCAGGAGGCCCAGTTCCTTGGTCAGATCCATAGTCCATCTGAGAATCTCCAGACAGCGACGACTTGTGGGAGCTCTTAAAAGCCAGTCGTCTGACGGAGCCGGACACAAGATCATGGTACTGCTGCACAGTCTGTGAACTGTCAACCATGGGGAAGCGAGGAAGTACAGCGACAACCCGAAACTGTCTAGACTGTCTGGGTCGTACAGACAACTCCTTATCGGGTTGCTGAGGTTGCCGCACTGCGTCACAACAAGTCACTTCTGCTGGTTGTTGAACGTCTTCCCAGTGACACACTGACTCCGTAAACAAAAAATCCTCTAACAAGGACTAAGCTTGGACTGCATGTCTTGCAACAAAGCTCAAGGTCTATGGGAGCAGGTGTGGTAACAGACGGGGTTAGCGACTGAAGCGGAACCATTACCCTCCCTGGAAGCATGTTATGCTTAAATAAAAGTCCATAGGAGGCTAAGCAGCTAAAGGCTCCTCTCCAAATGACAGAGTCCTCAAGGGAATATCAGAAGGAGGGAGAATAGCACTTTCTCATCTACAGGAACCATATCCGAGAAAAGCTAAGTTCTCTCAGTGAGGGTTTCACTGGTGCAAAAGCAGCAGACCAGAAGGCAACGTTATGAAACTGCTTGACAGTCTTGTGAGTTGGCAACAACCAAAGATGTGTGACTGAGGAGCATGCGGTAAGGTATGCAGAGCATGCTGTATGCAAAGCATGCTGTATGTAGAGCATGCTGTAAGGTAAGCAGAGCATGTTGCATGGCGTGCGGCTTATGCTGCATGGGATGAGGCTCATGCTGCATGGGATGAGGCTCATGCTGCAAGGGATGAGGCTCATGCCGCATGCGTTGAGGAGGATGCCGCATAGTATGAGGCTCCTGCCTCATGGGTTGAGGCGGTTGCTGCATAGCATGAGGCTCCTGCCTCATGGTTTGAGGAGGATGCCGCATAGCATGAGGCTCCTCATAGCATGAGGATCCTGCCTCATGGGTTGAGGAGGATGCCGCATAGCATGAGGCTCCTGCCTCATGGGTTGAGGAGGATGCCGCATAGCATGAGGCTCCTGCCTCATGGGTAGAGGAGGTTGCCGCATAGCATGAGGCTCCTGCCTCATGGGTTGAGGAGGATGCCGCATAGCATGAGGCTCCTCATAGCATGAGGTCCCTGCCTCATGGGTTTAGGAGGATGCCGCAAAGCATGAGGCTCCTCATAGCATGAGGCTCCTGCCTCATGGGTTGAGGAGGATGCCGCATAGCATGAGGCTCCTGCCTCATGGTTTGAGGAGGATGCCGCATAGCATGAGGCTCCTGCCTCATGGGTAGAGGAGGTTGCCGCATAGCATGAGGCTCCTGCCTCATGGGTAGAGGAGGTTGCCGCATAGCATGAGGCTCCTGCCTCATGGGTTGAGGAGGATGCCGCATAGCATGAGGCTCCTCATAGCATGAGGCTCCTCATAGCATGAGGCTCCTGCCTCATGGGTAGAGGAGGTTGCCGCATAGCATGAGGCTGCTGCCTCATGGGTGGAGGAGGTTGCCGCAATGCATGAGGCTCCTGCCTCATGGGTGGAGGAGGTTGCCGCAACGCATGAGGCTCCTGCCTCAAGGGTTGAGGAGGTTGCCGCATAGCAAGAGGCTCCTGCCTCAAGGTAAGAGGAGGTTGCTGCATAGCGCTGATACCTGGCAACTCCCAATGCGGCAGCTCACGCATGGAGGCAGGAGGAGCCTCAACATCATACGTCTGGCAGGGTGGACTGCGCAGAGGTGGAGGAGCGCTCACAGAAGGAGGTGTGCTAACCTTCTCTGCCTGAAACTCCTGCATCAAAACCGCAAGCTGAGACTGCATTGTCTGCAGCATAGACCACTAGGGTCTATGAAAGACAACAACAAACGGAGCTACTGTCCGTTGAGACTGAGGGTCTAAAACAGCTGGTGCGGCAACAGACGGAGTTACTGCCTGTTGCGGTACCACCTTGCCTCTCTGGGAGGTGTGCAGTTGTCGTACTGCAGCAAGTCCGAACTGAGCCAGTGCTAGTGGCTACACCTAGGAGTTGGACTTGCGCGGAAGGGACCGACTTGCACTTAAAAGCTGCAAGATTTGGTCCATGGTTTCTGCGAGAAACCTCTTCCGCAGACGAGGAATAAATGGGCGCTCTCGTCTTTGTGTGGGTGGGGTGATCACGTCAGCTACGTGAGTTGGTTACACCCGAAACCACGGAGGGAAACGTCTGTTCGTCGATCAAGGCCTGATGAACCCATAAGTCCTTCGACGTTACTTCTCCCCTGGGCTTGGGAGCTTGTAAGAGGTCCCAGACTAGGCGAACAACTGGCACGAACAGACGAACCCTCGAACGCAACACTGTAACACTTTGCGCTTATCACTTTATCACTTTTGATTTTCTGTTTGCACTTATTTCACTGAACTCGAAACTTTAAGTGGTTTGTACCTGAAACACGCAATTCTATCCTTCATTAAAAGTTAGTAATTGCGAAAACAGTATTACAATGTAACAGAAAAACATAATGAAAGATAAATAATTCAGTGGCTGGAAAAGACTAAACACTAGATCAAATAAACTACGTTTAAAATCTCTCACCGCATAAAGCCTGGGAACAAGAATAAAACTCTAGAAACGTTTACCTTCTTCCCCTAAAGAGACTAGGGAGAAGAGCAAAAACGATAACAACGTTACCCGCTTGAACGAAACGTTTACCCTCCTCTCTCTCCCTCCGTCTCTATCTCTCTCTCTCTCTCTTTTGACTTAGAACCTGAGAGATGAGCCCAATTATATATATCGTTAAAACATATTATTGTTAAAGGAAAAAAACTGAAAGATTTCCCAAATAAAAAGTTCCTTTATTAGAATTAAAACCATTTAAGCTAAGAAAGAATGAACAAAACGCTAGAATCGGTTTACTCTTACTGCAACGTGAAACCGTGAATACTCTCTCTCTATCGTAACGATAGAGCGCAAGTTGAACGTTCTGAACGTCAACAACTGCAAAGACAAAACAAAACGTTAGTTCAACTTTGAAAACAGTACGAGACTATCAAAGAAATTCTTTCAAAAACATTAAAATAGCATAAAATGTTAACAGGTAAAAACGAAATGACGGGCTCAATGTTAATTAACTTCGGTTCCAAGAAAAGACCGCCTACTATTAGGAAAGGTCGCATATAAACAAAACATAAAAATTAATTTTAATAAGTTTATAATAAAAGGAAGTTAATCGAAGAGGCCTATAAAAGGCGGAGAGATATAAAATAAATCTATAACTTTGTTAAGCAAAATTAAGAAAGAGAGTCTATACTCTCTTCGACACCAACACTTCCGTCTAAGGGAAGGGTCGGCCATTTAAAAGTGAAAGAGAGTTCATACTCTCTTCGTCATCAAAATTAAATCAAATTAATTCCAAAAAACTTGCTAAGCTAATGATAAAGCTTCCTGAATAGCGAAGGCTAAACTCTAGAGCAAATACATCACCAAATCGTGAACAATAACTCCAGAATCAACAGCGTATCCATGTAGGTCTAGCCGGAGGCACGACAGAGGAAAAATTGAGGTGGTGTTGACAAGAAGTACTGGAGTACCTGACCACAGATGGCGCTGTTGTGTACACCCCCACCTGTATAGCGATCGCTGGCGTATCCCGACCGTAGATTTCTGTCGGCAACAGAGTTGACAGCTACATGATTATCGGGTAAGATTAATATTGAAAAATATACTGTATTGTTAATTTATTTCCTTTCCTTACTGGGCTATATTTTCGTATTGGAGCCCTTGGGCTTATAGCATCTTGCTTTTCCAACTAGGGTTGTAGCTTGGCTAATAATAATGATAATAATAATAATAATCTGGCGTGCAGGAGAGCGCTGGCGCATAGGAGAGAATTGGCGCATGCGGGAGAGTGATGGCGTGTAGGAGAGCGCTGGCGCGCAGGAGAACGCTGGTGCGCAAGAGCTACCTCCCAGCCGACCTGCCAACCAACCATCGCCGTTCCTGTTCCCGGTACAGCCTCCTGAGGTCCTTCCTAAGCGTGCTGCTGTGCGGCAATGTTCTGCAGCTTACCATCTCCCTGCAGTGGACCAGCGCTCAACAACGCAGGAGATCATTGGCGCGTGGGAGTGCGGTGGTGCACAGGAGATCGCTGGCGCGAGGGAGAGTGCTGGCGCGAGGGAGAGTGCTGGCGCGCAGGAGATCGCTGGCACGTAGATCGTAGCTGTCGTATAGGAGAGCGTTGGCGAGCAGGAGACCGAAGTTGCGCTTGTGCGCTGAAGTTTCAGTGAGCTCTGTTGCGCCGGTGATCGTTGGCGCGCTGGTAGGCGCTGAGGGCGAGCAGGTGAAGGCGCGCGCCGAAGCGTTGTAGAGCGCTGACGAGATGTTGGTGAGTGCTGGTGCACTGCAGGAAGCTGGCGAGCTGCAGAGCGTTGGCGTACAGCTGCACGCTTAGGTAGGGCCTCAGGAGGCTGTACCGGAAACAGGAACGGCGATGGTAGGTTGGCAGGTCGGCTGGCAGGTAGCACAGGAACAGGGATGTGCCCTTTGGAAGGGAGAACATCCACCGATGGAGATCGCGAACAATCTACAGAAGGGTCCAGGACCGAAGTCAGAGGACTAGTAGCAGTGTCGTCGGGAAAAGGTCGAGCGCTAAGAGACGACTGAAACAGAGACTACTCTACGGGGGACGGCTACGATGACGAGGCTGAAGTACCGAAGAGGCGCCTTTTCACCGATGGTGAAGGGCGACCTCTACGGCGAAGCGGCGGGCGAGTTCTGCGACGGAGAAGCCCTCTAGGGGCTGTTGGATCAGCAAGCTGACCATGAGCAGAGAAACACTCGCAGGAGAGACAGACGTAGGACTAAGTTTCCCCCTCAAGGGATGATCAGGACCGGGGGAAACTAAGTTGGCAGCAACAGCTGGAGAGTCTGGAGGGGCAGGGGAGTCGGCAGAAACCACAGAAGACACCTCTGACACCACGACGTCGATGAGCGTAAGAGGATCTACCTCCGAAGTCGACGATGACGGCTGCACACTTGCACCCCGGAGGATGAGCTGCAGCAAGGAGTCCTTAGAGGGCGGACCTGGAAGCCCAAGGACGACCAAACCTGTAACACAGAAGACATAGACAAGGACTCACCCAGGGGGAGAGGTGGAGCTTCGCTAGGGGAAGCAACACCGTCTCTCGAGGACCGGGGTTGGGAGTAATTAAACAGGTCTACGCTACTACTCGACCAAAGGAGTAGGAGCTTCGGAAGAAGGTCGGGAGACAGAAGCAGCCGCCTTGGGTTTTTCCCCCTTCGAAGGAGAAATATCCCGCTTAGACTTCTTCTTCCGCTGTCGCCCAAACCTCCCCCACTGGGAGGCAGACCACTCCCAACACTCACTACACTTCTTGTTGAAATCACACCGTTGATTCTGCATACAGGAAAAAGGGTGTGGCGATCGGTCTCCACCGCCGACATATAGGTTCCGCAGGGACGGCCATCAATCCAGGGCAAGTGCGTTTGTTTGCAGAAGTCAATACATGCACACACTAACATAAAGAAAAAGCAAAAATGAATTAATGGCAGTCCAAATAACGGCGAAGGATGAGGAACGGCAACGACCGTACACCATGCGAGCCGAAAGCAAAGTGAGCTAAATCACCGATGTGTGAATGTGAGCGGTAGCAAGCTAACCCTCCTACCCCCGCTAACTAGCGGTATGGCTAGTTAACCCTCGCTAAATTTTAATGGCTCGTCATTTCAGCTACGCAGAAAGTAATACCCCTAAATAAATAGAGTAGGCTTGTGTTCCAGTTACGGAACAATTTAGCATAATTTCACCTGCAGTACAGTATTTTGGTAATCAATTATGCTGAAAATGCTTTCCGTCTAATGTATAGCTATTGTCGCTATTCTGAAAGTTAAAATCATCCCTGAAATAATAACCCATGTGATCGGTAAGCGCAGCACATCCATGTAGGCTACTGCTTGCCAGAACAGAGCAATGACATTATGTTTATTTTCCAAGTATAGCAACCCAATGTAGGGCTAAAACCATTATCGGGACGACGTGAATCATAGATAATTATGATACTTTAATTGCAGCCCAGTTACATAAACAGTAGATCAACTTACTCGAAATAGAAAAAATCCTTACATCAAAACTACTATTATTTCAATACAGCCTATAAAGTACAGGCTTATAACCTACAGCAGACCCCACAGTAACATCCCCCTAAAAGTGTCACCAAGGACAGACCATCCCCCTATAAGTGCCACCAGGGGCAGACCATCCCTCTCGGCCCCTCTAGCTACACAACTGGATATAATAATGATTAAACTAAGTAGACTCCCACTTACCACTTTTGTTGTAATTTATATTTTTCCTGGATAAAACATGCAAAAACAAAACACTTCTCAATACATTATCAGCGCTAAAGCATAAGATAAAAAAATTTCCAAGTTATGTGATATTCCACACACCATCACATATCAAAGCTCCCGTGAGTTCATATGTTTGTTCTTATTTTTCATAACTCCAACTCATTGTGCCATGTGCCCATTTTCAACCAAATGCATAGTAGCTCCACCCACTGATCTCACTGCTCCAAGTAGAAATGCTGTAGCTTCCCTTAATGTATTACTATTGGCTATTAGGTTTTGCCATGCTCTATTATTATTATTATCATTATTACTAGCTAAGCTATAACCCTAGTTGGAAAAGCAGAATGCTATAGGCCTACGTCCAAGGGCTCTAATAGGGAAAAATATCCCAGTGAGGAAAGGAAAAAAGATACAGTATAAATAAACTACAAAAGTAATGAACTATCAAAATAAAATATTTCAAGAATAGTAACAAAATTAAATTAGTTCTTAATATATAAACTATAAAAACTTGAAAAAAAAAGAGGAAGAGTAACAAGATAGAATAGTGTGCATGTGTGTACCCTCAAGCATGAGAACTCTAAACCACTCTAAACCAAAGACAGTGGAAGACCATGATATGGAGAATATGGCACCAACCAAGGTTAGAGGACAACGGTTTGATTTTGGAGTGTCCTTCTCCTAGAAGAGCTGCTTATCGTAGCTAAAGAATCTCTTCTACCCTTACCTAGAGAAAAGTTGTCACTGAACAATTACAGGGCAGGTAGTTAACCACTTGAGTGTAGAATATTTTGGTAATCTCAGTGTTGCCAGGTGTATGCGGGCAAAGGAGAATATGTAAAAAATAGGCCAGACTATTCGGTGTAAGTTTAAGCAGGTACATCTTATAATAAAACTCTCCCCTGTTTTGCACTTATTTTAAATTAGCCAATCTGAATCCAGATATATTTTAATCACTCCTTTTCATTGGGTTTTCATCAAATTCCTTACAAAACACAGTTCATCAGTTTATTTTCAAATAAAAAATTCTCAGTTGAGGCATGGATACCAAACAGGAAAGATCTGAACATACAGTACTGCAGACGAAGCCATTAGACTATTTGTAACTGATAACGAAAAAAATTTAATCTTCACACAGAAATAAAGTTGCAAGCCATGCATAATTGCATTGTGCATGCAGGTGATAAATCGACACTGATGGCAGTGTCACGTTAAAAATAAGACTAAGAAGTATGTCCAATGCATTTTCTCTGATTGATTAGAAGGCTAGTTTTGTGGAAAAGGGGCTATTCTTTAGCTAAAACGTCACCTCTGTATTTAAACCTGATTGGGATTACTCCAACTCCAACTATTCAGGTAAGTTACAGCAGACCAAGTCTCAGCCTAAACTAAGGATACGGCAGGGTAAGGCGGGGTCACTGGGGGCAAAGTATCCTACACAGTAGGTAAGGATATGGCTTCTAGATTAGGTTAGGTGGGGAAGGTGTGGTTTGCTGGTGTTCTTGTATTTATTTCCATTTTAATATTGGACCATATTACAATTTGAGAAGTTTGCATTCGATTGAAAACATGGCTTGGAAATAAACGGACTCAAGACAGAACGGTGTTTGAGAGATAACTGCGGCAGTTTAGTCCCTAGGTGTTGTTTCACCTTCTTTTTTTTTGCATGAAAAACTACTTTTTTTGTTACCTTTCTTGTTGTTTTGTTGCCTTCTGCTGTATTTATTTTCCATAATTTGTTGGTTTTAATTTTAACCCACCCAAAATCCCAATTCCTACCTGGGGTTCCCCATTACTATTGGGTGGTGATAATCGGAAAACGATACTTTAGCAGTAAGTTAACATCAGAACACAATAAAACAACAAGAAAACTGATGGAAAAACTTCCGGTTGTTTTTCATACAAAAATGCCAGTGTGGAAGACTAACTATGTTACCAGCAATTAATAGCCTACAGACTTCAGTTAAGCAGAGAAATATGTTTTTTGCTACACTATTCATTCCTTTCCTGTTTACAATAAATAATATACATCCACAATACTGCACTAATTTTGATCAAACTAAAGATGTCAACATATTATGGTCTAATCTGTGAAACACTTGTCTTTTATTAAACCCAACAACAAATTAAACGGAAAATAGTGGACTGTGATACCCTATGGTAGGCCAAGTTGATTCGGTATTGCTGTACTTCTCGTCAGGGAAACCTTTCCTAGTAAAAACAAATTTTCCCTACAGAAAAACGTCAGTTTCCTTCGAAAATGACACTTATTTTTGTTGAAGTAAAACTTTACCGTTGATTCGAAACAAACTAAAGATTTTTTGGTGCCGGTGTGACGGTCTGAACCAACCCCCGGTCTCACAATACTCCTTTATAATCTGCGCATGCGCGAACATTACCGTTTGCTAGTGCATACGAGGTTGATGTTTTATTTTTCTGTAATTTAGCGTGCGCAGCTCAACATTACCGCTTGCCAGTACATACGAGCTTGATGTTTTATTTTCATGCGAGCGAAGCGAGCTAATGGCGGAAAAGAACCATTATACAATGTCAAGGAAAATTCTGAGACCGGGGGATCGTTCAGACCGTGACACCGGTTTAGTATGTGGCCTATCTTTGGTTTCATTGTAGTGAATTACATGGCAATGTAACCTAGGAAAAAAACTACTGTTTCTAATCGAAAAAATTACGCTCTCTTCGAAAATGACATTCGTTTCCGTCGCAAATTAATAGTTTCAGAAATATATATACATCTATATCCTCCAATAATGGGGGACCCCCAGTGGGAACTCGGGGTTTTGGGTGGGGAAAACATACTGGGGAATCGATATATAAACGTAAAACAAGCCTTTTCTTCTCTATACATTACCTTCTTGAAATTATAATAACCGGAGGAAAATACAAAACAGTATATCTGGATAAACTTTGGAGGCGCCGTTACAAAGATTGTGGCATGAAAAAATACAGTAACCAGTGCTGCCAACGTCCGATGTAGATCAAATGTTATTTTGTGACCTGTCATACTACTAGACTAGGTTAGGTGGGTTTGTTAGGTTCTGTGCCCTTTTTGTACTTTTTATATAGAGTAAAACTTATATGGAGAAATTATTTAATATATGGAAATATCTATCATTACTATCTTTAGTAATGTCAACGTGCAGTTGGTAACTCTGTGTACCATGCGTCAACGTTGGTAACACTGTGTATTATTGGTAACGTTTCTAATGTTATCGTTCGTTCGTAAGAGAAGTGACACCGTGCATCTCAAAGTTATCCGAATTGGTTGATCTGTTTGTTTCCGATTGAAATGAACATCAAATTCGCTTAATTCACGTTATTTACTATAGGAAAACAATTATATTTCATTTACCCAAAACCCCGAGTTCCCACTGGGGGTCCCCCATTATCGTAGGATATGGATGTATATATGTTTCTGAAACTATTCATTTGCGACGGAAACGAGTGTCATTTTTGGAGAGATCGTAATTTTTTCTATAAGAAAGTTTTTTTCCTAGGTTACATTGCCATGTAATTCACTACAAAAATACCCTATCTTTCTAATATGGCCTACGAAATTCTAACGGTTTTAGTATGTGGCCTAGCCTGGCCTGACCTAACCTAGCCTTACCTAACAAGCCAGGTAGGCCACATACTAAACTAGAATAAAAAAAGGTTGGCCACATACTAAACAAGCACAGATTTTTTAATATCTAATCTTCGTCTGATATGGATACCGGGAAATGGTATAGGTGTGATAACTGCAAATGCAGGCTAGGCTAGGTATTATGATTGACACTAACAATTAAGTTGACTTACCATTTATATACAACACAAGGTTTACGGTGTTTAGGTAGATGCACTACACAGTCCTTAAATGTCTTGTCATAAAATATTTGATTAAAACACGGCATTGTTCGTTAAATTATTTTGGTAGATGCACTACACAGTCCTTAAATGTCTTGTCATAAAATATTTGATTAAAACACGGCATTGTTCGTTAAATTATTTTGGTAGATGCACTACACAATCCTTAAATGTCTTGTCACAAAATATTTGATTAAAATACGGCATTGTTCGTTAAATTATTAAGTAAAACATACGAGGAAGATTTAGTGACGAACCACAGATGAAAACACGGTGTCACGGCGTATTTCGCAGGGTTACCAACATCAATGGTAACTTGTCTAACGTCAACAAGATTCGTCGAGTGTTTCTTGTTGTGGCAATTGTGTTTTCTACTTGCATATGCCATTATTATTATTATTATTAATATTATTATTAATAATAATAATAATAATAATATTTGCTAAGCTACAACCCTAGTTGGAAAAGCAAAATGCTATAACCCCAGGGGCCCAAACAAGGAAGATAGCCCAGTGAGAAAGGAAACGAGGAAAATGAAAATATCTTAAGTATAGGCCTAGTAACCACATTAAAATAAATATTTCCTATATAAACTATAAAAACTTTAACAAAACAAGAGGAAGAAAAATTAAGATAGAATAGTGTCCCCGAGTGTACCCTCAAGCAAGAGAACTCTAACCCAAGACAGTGGAAGACCATGGTACAGAGCCTATGGCGCTACCCAAGACTAGAGAACAATGGTTTGATTTTGTGGTTTCCTTCTCCTAGAAGAGCTTCTTACCATAGCTAAAGAGTCTCTTCCACCCTTACCAAGAGTAAATTAGCCACTGAACAATTACAGTGCAATAGTGCACCCCTTGAATGAAGACGAATTGTTTGGTAATCTCAGTGGAGAATCTGTAAAGAATAGGCAGACTATTCGGTGTGTGTGTGTGTGTGTGTGTGTAGGCAAAGGGAAAGAATCGTAATCAGAGAGGATCCAATGTAGTACCGTCTGGCCAGTCAAAGGACCCAATAACTCTCTAGCGGTACTATCTCAAAGGGCGGCTGGTGCCCTGGCCAACCTACTACCTACAAAGGAACTATAAACGGTTTTTATTGATGCCATTACAGTAATGCAACTGTGTATAGGGCATTACAATATTACATTCGTGTACATATAACATTTCATCAATGCAGATGTGTGCATTTAGCATTAAGCTAGTTATGCATTTGTGAGCGCATAGCTTGCGCCCAAGTTTCTGACCCTTATAATAGCATGTGTCTTAAAAATCTTTATTATAAGTCTTACTAGCTTTTTCTTGTCTTAAACAACTCCAGTTACTTCTCTCTCTCTCTCTCTCTCTCTCTCTCTCTCTCTCTCTCTCTCTCTCTCTCTCTCTCTCTCTCTCTCTCAGTGCCTTCCTCCTTTCTCATTATTAATCCCATTTCCATGCTTAAAAAAAAAAAAAAAAAAAAAAAAAATGTAGTTCTCACTGTGTTATAATGAGTAAATAGTTAGCAAACATCATCTTCCCATGATTATTTGTCGGCCCTTAATTCAAATGTCAGGGTCTATAATTACAAGAAACGAGAATAGACTCAGCAGAACCTTGATGAAGGCCCATCTCCACAGGAAATGCCCCGTCTCCCCATATTTTGTCTTTATGGTGGTTCTTGTCCCCTCGTACATTATCCTCACTAGCCTTACCAACTTCTCTAGTGCTCCCCTCTCTCACAAACACCAATAGACTAATCTCCTTGGTACCCTGTAATCTGCCTTATCAAGACCCACAAAACACAAACTTAAGTTTCCTTCAAGATATTTCTCTTGGACATGTACCATAAAAATAGCATCCGTTGTGCTCTTTCCTTTCATAAACGTTATGCGCTGTTTCAGTATATCTATCAACTCTCAGCCTTCCTTCTACTATTCTCTCTCTCTAGTAGGCTATCTTGAATACAGGCTCCAAAAGCTTTATTCTTTTGTAGTTCCCACAGTTTAGAATTTACACTTTATAGAATTTAATCATTTAACTATTTTCCCAGTCCCTTTGAATTTCCTATACATCCTAGATCTTTTCCAATTGTGCATGCACCCTCTCTTTACCCAGATTCCTGAATGCTCTGATCGTTTGTATTGTTACCTCTGATTTTTCTGCAGCTTTATTAATTCTTTATCTAACTGGCATGCTTACCTTCACACTCTCTGATGTTTGCTATTGGTCCGTCTTCTGGAGGAACATTTTCCAGTTCTTCACACTTATTCTCAGTATCTATTAGTTGTAAGAATGTTTTTTTCATCTTCTCTTGACTCTCTCTTCCTCAATTAAGATATTTCCATTTTTATCTACTGTATAATCATTCCTACTTCTACATCCTACTTGCCTTTTCCTCTTGCTTCTGCAATTCTGTAGATTATGCTTTCTCTCCCTACCCCAGTGTTCTCATCATCTCATACCACTCTTGATCATGGCTTCTCCCATTGCAATCCATATCGATCTCTTTGTTTCCCTGTTTATCCATCCATATTTTATTTTTGTTTGGTAATTATCTTCCCACGGGTACGGTGGCTTATTGGAAATGTCCCTGCTTGACATTCTGCTGAATGGGAGATCAAATCCCACTATAAATTCATAATTTCTTGGAGTGCCTGCAACCTCATCATCATTGTGAGCTAAGGATGGGGGTTTTGTGGAAGTCTATAGGTCTTCCTGCAGAGTCATCAGCAGACATTTCTTGGCCCTCCCTGGTCTTAGCTTGGGTGGAGAGGGGGCTTGGGTATTGATCCTATGGATATATGGTCAGTCTCTAGTGCATTTTCACTGTCCCTTGCCTCTGCTATTCATGTGTGATGTTTAAACCTTTTTCTGGCAATACTCTTATACTTCACAACTGTTTAAACCTCTTGATTCTACTATCGTATTTCTTTTCCTTGTTGCTGCTTACCACTTGCCCTCCCAAACACCTGTGCAACTGGTGCTGTACCGCAATCTTTTTATAATAACCCTTATATCTTCAGGAATTTCTGACATTCCACTTCTACCTCTCTCTTCTCAGGCTCTTTCTCAAATCGATAAATCAAAGCTCAAGTAGAAGCATTGACTAAGGTGATTAGGAATCATACAATGAAATCAGTTGCCTGTTGAGAGCTTCACTTAGATATTGTCATTTGTGCTTATGCCTTAAAGTTTGCTTTGTCTCCTTGTAGCAGAAATATGATTGACTGATCACTCTGAGTATAGCTGCACTATATTGCAAGTAAGTGCTAGACATTTTATGACTTAACAAATGTTGATTATAAAAAGCAACTGTAGTTTGGAGCTGAAGAAACACGACTAAGACCCATAAGTAATTCCAACAGTACACTGGCAGCACTACCTCATACTGTTATGGTGCAACAGTATATTAGATATTACAGTACAGTACTGTACTATCAACATTGCTATATAGTAGTTTGAAAAGACCACAAAGCCATATTTTTAGACTCATGGGATCACACCCAGTCAAGGTTGAGATTAATTAGTTTAACAGCTACTGGTACGAAAATGTATGTGGGTGAACACTGTAAATGTTAACCTCCCATCCCTAGTAGGTAAGGGAGGATATCACAAAGACAATACCTTCAATGTTATGTTTAACTGGCTGATATTTATGCATATAATTACCCATATTTCAATGTTCCTGAAGCCTTTCAAATACGAATACAAAGTCTTTGTGACATTTCAACAAGTTACTTCATTATATACAACAGAATTATGATAGGCTTCATGGATTTAATTGTTTTGGCCATATGAGTTACCATTAAGGTCAAGAGATAACATTCTGCTCCAACATGTGATGGGGCAAGGGGCATATTGAAATAAATAACAGTAACAAGAGCTTTGACTGCAATAAGAAATTAATGAAGCTGTAACAGAGGCAAGTAATAGGCAATAAGTGGGTGCATCTAGGGACACCCTTTGATGAAGCAACTGCTTTATTGAGGAATTCATATGGAAGACCTGGGGATATAAAGGACTGCGTTATGTATCAGTATTCAGGAAATATGTAACAAATACTTTGTCTCATGGTTGCAAGACAAGTTGCATTTTTTTTCTGAAGTTAGGAACTACTGAAATAAGGCCTTCTTATTGGTCTCTTTGTGCTATAGTACTTCAATATTTACTTCTACTATTATCATTAGTTTTTAGTTTTACTCTTTTATATTTCTAATACAGTGGCTTGACAATTCAGTAAGAATGATAAAACCAGTGTAAAAAAGATCTTTGAATTGCAGTTAATACTGAATTTCATATACGCATGATGAAGAGTGAGAACACTGTCTCTTTAGACAGCCCACTTAGAGTAAGTTTTTTTACCCCATGACATGGTTAAATAATAATGATAATAATAATAATAATAATAATAATATCAAAGATTACGCAATAGGAGAATTCTCACTCAGCCACATCATCTTCCCCTTGCACCGTAGAAAATGGTATTATCATACTGTACACTCTGATATCTGTTGCTGCTTGGCCATAACACTGATATCGAATGGTCTTTCATTCAATAGCTAAAGAGACTCTAGAACCTGTAAACTAGTACAGTACTTATATTTCTATAATTGTTTATGAACATACTGTACAGTACTTTTTACAGTTTCTGCTTCACAACACAAACAGTAATTCATTCTCTCTCTCTGTTAATGACTTGTTCACCTGCTTGTTGTAATAGTGAGCATTCTCCATAATCCATTTCTCAAATGTATGGCTATTCATGGAATCATGATGATCTTTATTACCAGTCTTTTGTGTTGGCCTCAATAGTACCCTCCTTATCCGTCCAACATTGCTCGCTGTCGACATATTGATTGATCCTAGTTTCAAAATAAATTTTTGGCTTTGGACATTAATTGTTTCTGTTTTTTATTTCCCTTAGTAATTTGTTTTGGGCAGATACAATATAACTTTGCTAATATAAATCTCATACTCTTGTTAGTTCTGCAGACTTGTGTCTCCTCCTCTTAAAATCCACTGGTGGCTCCCTCAGTGTCTGTAGCAGCATACTTCTATCATGTGTAGGTAGTAGTCTTTGTAAAAGATGAGAATTTCTATTCTTATCACTTCTTTGTCGAAATCATCAATCCACCCTTCCCAGGACTGCCAATAGACAATTCCAATGGAGGGGTGATTAAATTACTTTCTCTCTTGTCCTGAAGCCTCATCCTGTTGATTAAGTTCTGTGAAACATTCATTGTCTCAGAGGTTTTCTATACTATTTCCTGTATCAGGTCTGTGTTGTCCTTATTATCGTAATACTTGAAGACGTAAAGACAACATCCCAAACTTGGTTGTCGGGTACGGCTGTTCCCGCTGGCCTATCAAGGGAAGAAGTGGCAGTGGTACTGGATGCTATCGTACCCTTCTCCATGCATGAGAGTTTGTGAATTTTGCATTATCATCCGGATCCAGCACTGCCAGCTTTAAAAATAATATTATGAGAGAGAGGAGGGGTTAGGCTGGGTTAGGGAGGATGTGGCATTGTCGTGATATTTGTAAAATATGCTAGCTTTAGTAACAATATATATATACCAGCAATAATGAACAACTAAATCATACTTTCTCTTTAAAGCCTAAACTATCTACTATGACACTTCCCCCGTTTTTGGCAAGTACCAACATTAAAAAATAAACAGAAGGGGTTTTTTCTTCATTGTTTCTCCCTACCTGATGAGGGACTCACCCAAGTTTGGTTGTTACTGCTAGAGTGCCACAACCCACCACAATAAAGCTTCATATGCTGACTCCCTTATTGCCACTACCTGAGCAGTCACCAAGGTGACCCAAGGTAGCTGCAGGGCCTATCTAAAGTGTATCACAATCGCTCGCCATTCATTTGTATTCGTAGGACGATCTTTTGCCTGTCATGTCATCCTGGTCTTTCTTCACTCCCTCCCTCCCTCCATCCAAAACATTGCCTTTCTCTTGCACTTCTCCCATCAATTCTTGCATTCATCATCTTCAGCAGATGACCATTTTTCATCCTCTCTATTCGGCTAGACAACCTCAATACAGCTACCTTTATATCCACTCTAGCTGCCAATTCTTATCTCACACCTGTTCTTACCCTTACTACTTCGTTCCTAACCCTACCCAATTGAGATACAGCAGTCATGCTCCTCTACCTTCGTCTCAAACACATTCAATTTCTGTCTCTTCGTCACTTTCCTTTCCACAACTCTAATCCATACATCAAAGTTGGTACAATCACTTTCTCAAACAGAACACACACACTAAACATTTAAACTAAATCACCCTACCCAAGAGCAAATGAAGTCTCCCCTGATGGACTAAAGTGTCTTAGACACATCCAAAATCCTTGCAACTACTAATATTTATCCCTAACCATCTATTCTTGACCACTCCCTTCACTGCCCTCACCACTTTACATCCTTCATTCATTCTCTGATGTACATCTGCTTTCACTTAACCATTTACAGCAGCAATAGAACCCAAGTACTTGATATAAATCCTCTAGTAACTACATTCAGTGCATAATCTTAACTTGCGTAAATTAATGCATATAAAATTTGCAGTCTTATTTTCACTACTTAACTATCCTGGCACTAGAATTCTAACAGTAACGCCAAATCCAAAGCATGTATTTCATTTATTGTCTGCCGCAAAGAGGAATTTCATATTTTGCCATATTGGTGTTATGCATTGGATTTTTTTTCACACATTTATTATGTAAACAATATAATGATCATTATCTGGCTATAAAAATAATGTTATTCACAGAAATGTTGAATATGTGGAGTACCATTTTATACACAATTTTGCATTGAAGATGGCAGCAAGACTTTTAAAAACAAGACACTTTTAGAACAGTTTATGAGCAAGTAACCTTTCATCATCACCAGATTTCGCCAGTTGTCTCTATTTTGAGCTTTTAATTGAATACTTCTCCATTCATCATCTCCTGTTTCACACTTCATTGTCCTCAACCATGTGGGCCTGGGTCTTCCAACTCTTCTCATACCTGGTGGAGCCCAGTCAAATCTTTCGTGAACTAATTTCTCTTGAGGAGTGCGAAGAGCATGCCTAAACCATCTCCATCAACCCATCACCATTATCTCATCCACGTATGGCACTTGAGTAATCTCTATAGTTTCATTTCTTTTATTACAAAAGCCAAATTTTAAACAGGATACAAAAACATTATTAAAACCCCACATAAGCTTTTATTTGATCTCAGAAAATATATATGTTAAGAGTCCATGATCATTCAAAAAATATGTCCAAATCATGAACCTATGTCGACTGAGTTCACGTCAATATTACATAATTGTAAGCTTGACTGATTAGGTTAAACAAATTTATCCCATGTTTTCTGAAACAAGGCGTAGGCAAAACTGCAGGAAAGTGAAATTGGCACTTTACTTACTTATTGTATCACTAGGAGAACAAATTCAACAAGAAATTATTCCTCGAAACATTTAAATTATCATTGTCAGAATTTGTAATCCGTAGGAGAATAGGGAAAAGCACAGAAAGTGAAAAGGAAGAAAGCAGTTCTGTGGCATTCAAGAACAGCAAACAATTAGGACAGAATGAGAATCTGATTATGTCTATAGTGTACATACAAATCAGCATTATAATCCGAAACATTCATTTTACTGAAATTACCTGCAATTATGAGCAGAGCATATAAACAAATGAAGATTTAAGTACGTACCTAATATAACCTGAACTAGCATAATATATCCAATATAATTTCAACAAATCAACAGGAACAAAGTAGAGCTTCTCCAATGGTTAGGCGAAACTACCAGTGAGCTTATGATTTAAGAATACAAATAGCCAAAGCCTTAACATAACTGGAGCACCTTTTATAATTATAATTTGTAATATACTTGCTAAAAGTAATTAGATATCCTAATTTAGAGTTGAAGCTTTCCATTTATGTTGCACCTATCAACTGATGTTTGATAGCCAACACAAATGCAACCATAACACAGCAATAAATACAATTATTCATAAATTTATAAAAGTTTCATGTAGTTCCTTGAGGGATGTTTTATAAATAAATGTATAATAGGAAACAATGCAAAGATGATTCTAAGTGTTATATAAAATGCTAATGGAACTAATGAATAAATTAACATGACAAAAACAAATGCCTTTTACAATTATCAAAATAGTTTTTAAAATATTTCACGATTTCATTTCTATGAGCACGATACACAATTCAAAAGAAAGTCCTTAAAGTTCCACGCGGAAGGGTGAGCCAGGTATATGGTCGTCACCCCATTTCACAATCAAGATGTAGTCACCCTTTTCACGTACGACATAGGCAATCTGAAAAAGTTGATCAGAGAAATTAAAATGCCATAATTGAATGTATGGAAAGTTTTTTATATCTTAAATTAACAGATTCACAACAGATTAATATTAGTAACATTAATAATTTTATAGTTATCTGATAAAATATACGAAAAAACTTGGCTGAGCACACTTCAACAGTTATAATGATAAGAAATTAATGACAAATGGTAAAAGGATTTTATCAACAAGATTTCCTCTTGTGATCTAATATTTTCAAAACATATCACAGATATCAGAGATTCAATATTTGAAGGCAGTAATAGGAGAGGGTCTCATTTCTTCAACAAGTAATAAATACTAAAAATATTCAAACATCTCTTTATTGCGGAGGGATTAAAATGCTTCTAATGGTACAATACTGTATTTTCTTTGAGACAGTACAGTAAAATATTCTTTAAAGATATTCTTTTATTTGTACTCTCGACATCTGTGATATATACCGTAAGGTCCTTACATATCCATGTGATATAGCCTCAACAATCATCAAAATTACTTCAAGTTGTCGTTGTCCTTTATAAATGCAGTCATATTTGCTTTCCAATGAAGTAAATAATATCAAACAGTGTGAGTTATGAGTAAAAAAATATAAGATAATGGTCTACTGAGCATTTGCTTTTTCCTGTCTTAAATCTGTATTGCATCTATTTGACAGTCCAATAAAGGAAAAGAAAGTCTGCAAAAAGAAGAAAAGTCAAACTGAAGATAAAAATCAAAAGGATTCAAAATATAGTACTTTTTAGCACTTCAGTACAAAAATTTCACGTCTCAATCTTCAAAATGGAAAATACTGCTCGATGTAAGCGCAAAGTCCTTATTAGTATCTTTACGAAGGTTTAAATACATTTTAAAATCTTTCGGTGTTGTTTAAAACAAAATATTGAATATCATGTGAATGTACAACTGGCAAGGAAAAGGGCCTTTGTATTTTAGATGAAGGTTGCTGTAATGATTTTCAAAGAGTCCTATTAGACGTATCAAAGTTTTTCAAGTTCAGGAATTTGTAAATAAGCAGCTGCTATGTTATGAATTATGCAACTTGCCAGTAATTAAGGTAGAATCCCTATCTAAAAAAAGTTGTAAATACTGTACAAGACTTATCCACCAACTAAAGAGCTATAGAGATAATAATTAAAGAAATTACTTGCAAAAACTTGTCCCAAAAATCAACTATTTAGTTCCTGAACAATAAAGGCTATACAGTACTATTTATACCACTTGGAAAACAAAAATACTTAGATGCATATTAGGCACGAATTTAGCTATTGTACCTTTGAAATACAGGAAATATTCATCTTGTTATTTATATTTTATAAAAAAAAAACTTTGTATTGAAGAACACTATATTTAATATAATAAAAATTTATAAAAAATATTGTTCACAGACCTTTTAAGGTGGAGATACTGTACAGTTTTAACAGTAAGAAAAAATATATTGCAAAGACTTTCAATCTTTTTTTATGAGATTTGAATCAAAGATTTACTGCAATTTTACTGAAGTGTACACACTACTATACATCATAAAATCAAAGTATTCTTGATATTGTATTTAGATTGTGTGCAATGGGAAGTATTTGAAAAAAAATATTAAATGCTGAAAACTCTGATATAAATTCATATAAACATTCTATAGGAAAATGTATGATACAGATTCTAAAGAATATGCCATAAATCTCTCACCTAATACATTCTAAAATGACTAAAAGGATTTTTTCATTACAGTATTTCTAAAGTTCCTAGTGCTATCATTTGTACTATTTAGGTTTAATTCAAAACTTCCTTAATTATCTAAATTTTCTAACAGCCTGATAATTTACAATGTAAAAGCAAAATGACATGCATATGCACAAAACCTTCAGATATTTAAAAAAAAATGTACTATGCCATGCAACTGTTCTCTTCTAACATAAAACTACATTTAAGGGACATATACTACTGAAGATGTTCCGACGCTAGAGGGAAATGGTTTATGTTTGGTATAAAAAAAAAAACTTTCTACATGTCAGGCAAACAACTATCTGTATTAATATTTCCAATAATATTAGAGCTTTTTATTGTATAAAATACTCCTGATAAAAATATAAATTTAGCCCTGATATATCTACATAAATGAAGAGGTACTTCAATTCTGTAGTTTATGAGAAATATAATTCACGGACCTCAAAACTGTCCACAAAGCTTATGTTTCTTTCACTAAAAGGAACTATGATGACAAAACCATTTCATAATAAACTTCTGCATATAGTATTTACACTGAAGGCCTCTCTTCTCTACGATACACAGTTTTGACTGCTACTGTATAGAAAACATAATTCAGAAACAATATATTACAGTATACTTATACATCACATTGCACAATTCATATAAAAATGAGTCATAAAAATGTGACAATATTGATGTGATGTGAATAATTACATAGGAGGATATAACCAACCTTATCAACAACAAATAATTATTTTGTAAACTTCCAATATTTTAGCATATTATAATTGAATTTTCTGTGCATTTTTTTGTAATCTCAAGTTCAGAGATGATTAGGAAACATTGTCACATTTTTAGGGCTATCTAAAATATCAGCATCCAGGAAAACGTGCTGTGGAAACAAACAAAGCAACACTATGAATATTCAAACTAGAAGGGTGGGAGGGAAGGGCCATTCGGGAGGTAATACATAAACAATACAGGGAAGAAAAGGGCACAACCCACTCGAACAGCTCGGGAACAGGAGGGAATTTAAACGTTGACGCTGAAAGGAGAGCCAGGAACGTGTTCATCTCCCCATTTGACTAGGAGGATGTAATCTCCTTTGTCGTGTACCTTGTAACCAACCTGAATTTGAAAGAAAGTGCTGCTAAATCAAGTATAAATCAGCACTTATGGGATTGGTAACAAGAATCATTATAAGAGAAGGAGTTTGGAGATGAAGTGGAAATAAGAGCATTTCATGAGATAGGAATTTCTAAACATTTTAATGTAGACTTAAATCAAGGTATCAAAGTATGTGTACTGCACCATAAATAAAAAGCACCTTAGCATCTTTACCAAGTGCTTCACTTGTCTGTAATAAAATTTTTAAAATTCTATATTCTATTTGCTATTAAAATTCACTAGCCAATAGACTGCTTCCAAAAAGGTAAAAAGTACTTTATAGCATAAAAAACTAAGCTGGAATGGATGTCATCACAAAACGGTTGATTTGTATCTGTCATAGTTTCTGGGAAACAATGGTAAAAGTACTAGATTGTGGAGCATCACAGTATACTGATATAGCTTTATACCTATCGAATAATTACAATTAATATTTTTTTCAACTTTAATCTAGTTTATGACCAGTCTCCTTTTCAGTAAAAATATAGAACAGACCTGTCTGGATTAATTTCTAAACTTAACATTATAGTAAAAAAGAAAAGAAAAAAAAAAGATTTAATGATAAAATAAAATTTCTATTGTATGCTCATCTGTCCTTTGTATTGCTTCTCTTGAAGCTAGCCAATTATTTATATCTACCCTAGATCTAATCAAATGCATTTTTTCCTTGTAATACGGTAATCCTACCGCCCTAGTGTAGAAATGGAATAATATGGCAGGGTATGACAATATCATGGCGGTGGTAAACCGTACCCATCTTCTTCCAGTCTCAAAGTTGAAACTAGTTCAACAGTTGCTTGATATCACTATTCAGTGGGGAGCCAGGGGGCATTTATATGAATGTCAGGCAAACATAGAAATAAGTAATTTTATTATTAACATTCTGTATAGTTCTATGATTCTCCCCTGGTGTTTATATTATTGACTCTCACGTTGAGAAGGATATGGTCAAGTGAATGAAAAATTTAGGAACTCTCAAGCCCTAGCCTAATTATGTACTTTAAATTATTTGAGACATCTTTACTCAAAACTAATGAGATTGCATTTCTTGATTAAAAATAAGAAAACTAAACATTCACAAGGAGCTAAAATCGAATATGAAGGAATTTTAAACTTAAAAATTCCTCTTGTATTCTTTTTTACTATATTACCCATCACCCAGAAATTTTCCTTTAAGAGAAAAATCTAGAATTACCGGGTAATTGGATCAACTTTAAATTAATTAAAAAGACAACCTTTAACTAAATCACTTTCAGCTACCACAGAACCCAATGCCCAGAAATTCTTATAAGCAAACCAGGCTCCTTTCAAATAATGCTTAGAAAAGCAGACAGGATATGCTTCTGACCTGCTACCAAAGCTCTTTCTAAAAGATTTCTACAAAAATAAGGAGCTACTCTTCTGATATCATGAACTTCAACTTGAAGATCCTACATTTGACTTTGGTCCAATTCTCTATGAGGTTCTGTTACTAAACTCTTAACAAGAAAGGACACAACATTCTTAGGACGGTTTGTAATACTAATGCAATTAAACAAATTATGAAAGTTTCCCCTAAAATTTAGTTTTGCCTCATGGGGTATAGTTATACACTATATTTTCTAAGGTTTATCAACCATCACTTCCAAAGAAGGAATGTAGAAAAATTGAGGGAAAATTTGTCTTGAAATAATTTTTTTCTCTGAGTACACACAAGAGAAATTTTAAAGGAAAGGGCTGTAAATCCATAAAACATTTAACCGATGTTAAAGCTAAAAGAAAAACTTTAATCACGAGATCTTTAAAAGAAAGATCTATAGACCCTACATGACAGACATACAATACGAGGTTTCTCAATACTGTATCAAACATGAAAACATCTGCAATAACATCAGACTCGGATAAATCCAATCCTCTATGTTTGAGAACAGTATTTAGCATGGACCTATAACCCTACATAGCTGCAATAAACAAATTATTTTCATAAAATATAAAATGTAAGAACTTGGCAGTACTATCTGACTTTGCTCTTGGTACTTGCAGTACTATCTGACTTTGCTCTTGGTACGGAGACATTTATAGATTTGCACTTATAAGCTTTCTATTATTTTAATATATATAAGCGGTAAACTCTCTGATCATAAAATAAACAATCTAGGAGCCAGAAAACACGCTTTGATCCTAATATGGACAATCTAAAGTTCCTAAAAAGCCCTCCTCTCTGATAATACAGTGGATAGTCTCCAAGGAGTTGGATGAAGTGGGGAGTTTTAGGTGAACCGCTTTGGAAATCTTTTGTCTGAGAAACTTTGTCCTGTAAGGTAACCTCTTAGGATTTTTGACACCAGAGGCAACAGATCTGTAAACCATTCATTCTGAGGCCAAGAGGCTGCCACCAAAATCATCTTCATGTTTAACTAGTCCCTGAACTCGATATCACCACTAAACACACCGATCTAGATTAAAAGAGTCTTGCCACATGACATCCAGCTTCCATACTTAACTGATTAGCTAGGAAATTCAACTTTCCTGAAATAAATTGAGGCAGAAGATTTATTCTCCTCATCATCGTCCACACGAGAGCTTCTACTATCCAAAACAAGGATTTCGGCCAGCCTCCCCATCATGATGTCTGAATACGCTGCCATGCACTTCAGTATCACCAGAGATTTTTGGGACTGAAGGGCCTTGAGCACTGCCAAGCGTTTCAAGAAACTGATATGTAGTGTTGTAAATCAAGTCATGCCCCATCCTTCTTGGGAAGCAATTGTGAAAATAAATGCTGTAAATCAGGAAATCTTATGTTTAATGATTTACCCCGAGCCAAATGAAGAGGATCGTCCAACCATTTCACCAGTAATAATTGGTTATGCATCACTGGAGCAAAAGTCACATCTAGATAGGACCTTTCATTCTAAATGTCTATGGAGATTAATAAAATTGGAATTCCTTTATCTTCAAGCAACCCATTAAAAACAACTCCTATAGAGATGCCATAGTATCCAGTAGCCTCATCTACATCCAAACCAACGATGTTTTCATCTGCGTGAACTTCTACAACTGCAGAACACAAGACTGAATTCTCACCTTCATGATTGTGCTCCACAGAATCATCACTACTAGAATCAACAAGTCTTTCTGTTCGTTTATAACCTTTTACACACCTATGCCAGGCAACGGATTCATTTTGGCAGAAGAGGGGCTAGCACCCACATAAATGCTACTATGGAAACTACTATACGAGCTAATGGCGGAACCCAAACTAAACTGATCCCCATTGCCACTCAAAACATGATGCAACCATTTCTCTGATCCAACCAAAGCTGTAAGAGAAGATTCTAATAATTGTAGATCACTGTTTGCAAGAACCACTCAATATGCCACATTGTTAATTTACTTTAGGAGGTAGATGGATATTAGAATCAAAGCAACTAGCCCGATCTTTAAAAACCCAAGGCTTGAGGAGAGGCAATCAACTTTTATAATGTTCTGTACAATATATCAACAGCTCTTGATGACTGGCACATTAGAACTGCTAAGCACAACTTGAGAGGTAGCCTTAGATTCATAACTGTGCTGGTTAGACTAGGATCATATCTTTTCACCAAAAGCATGCTAGCCTTTTGAAATTGCACAAAGGTTATCAAAATCAGAAACATTTATAAAGCTCACTACTATGAAATCCTGCCAGCTTGGTAATAGCAGACTTGGCATAAACAACCTCACTTCCACAGTAATTGACTAACCTTGTTTTCTCTGGGTTTTCCCCTAAATTAAAAGATAACTTCCTTTTACAACTATTATTTTTTCCTTGAACATTTACTGAGTATAATCTTTAATTTAAAGAGGAAGCGAGAGGAAACTACATTCTTCACAACAGTTGATTAAATTTTTAACTTGACCTCAGTACATGAGGCAAAGAGAATAAGGATAATTATCACCCAGCTATAAATCTCTTGAACAACTTTTCCACAAGAAGATACAGCAAATGCCAATAGAAGATACAGCAAATGCCAATAGAAGTCGCTTTCTTTTCACAATAAATAATGAAATTGGGTTTCGATAGTACTATAACTTCCTAATACAAAATCATAATCTGAAATGTGGGTAGATATGTTAGAGCAAACTCAAAAAGACGAGAGTACTAGAAAGACAAAGGGTATAGATCACCCACACTGTAGTATTGCTATGCATTTCCACATAATTCCAATACAACACTAGATGAGCAGAACTATTACCAAAAAAAAAAAAAAAAAAAAAAAAAAAAAAAAAAAAAAAAAAAAAAAAAAAAAAAAAAAAAAATTTTTAGTTTCAGGGTAGATGTTGACAATTACCCAGCTTTGATACAAAAGCAATATAAATATCAAGTGAGGTTCATAGAAATAATAATTTACTGTGTTACAAAAGAATAAAATTAATTAAAAAAAAAAACCATTATACTTTGCAACCTTAAATACTGTGGTGGACTTATCAAACAAACAATTATGGATTGAAAAAGTGTGGTTAAATGTGCTGACATAATTCCAGTATAACTTGAAAATACATAAGTGAATGATTTGGTAAAAATTTACACTAACTTTGTAGTTTATCAATTCCTTTCGTGGTACTCCTATATACAAAACAATCAAGATATATAATTTTGGTGGGGTTGGGGGGTTACCATATAATAAACCGTGAATCATTGTATCATTTTTCTCCAAAGACAAGTGATGATGCAACAGCTAAGTCTACTTTACCTGAATTTCAAGTACAATACAATTCTATTTTTGTGGAAAGTCTATAAAGTAACTACAGTATCTGATAGTATTTAAATACGACTGATAGGGCTTATTTTTCTTATAAATAAAGTATTGATTTTAAAACTGTGATACAATGAGTTTCACCTTCACCCCAAGAGTAGTTAAAGGGCATCAAATTGGAGATGGGAATGGGACAAACCAAGCAGGTTTTGAGATATGAAAAATAAAACCTACAAGTGAAATGGAATTCTGAAGGGGAAGCTAATCTTAAAACATCTGAATTTTGAAAGGGGACCCTGGAATATGAGCATCACCCCACATCACTAGGATGATGTAGTCCCCATGGTCCTGGACCTTGTACCCGACCTGTACCAGAAAGAAAGTTTACAGCATGCCCTTACAGGTAAAATATAATTAATACATCAATGATTTTTCAAGATTACGATTGTAAATTTTAGTCAATTCATTGCAAAATTAAATAACTGTAATCTACATGGAAATTAATACCTTTAAACTTATTTACAGAAATTATTTAACAGGAATGCATTCCAGCATTTATGAGAATCATGCATTAAGTACTTTAAGAGGGAATAGCATAGTAACAATTATAATCTTATCTTGAGCACTTGTAATTTAGTTAAAGGAGAATTAACTACTGAAATAATATATATGCATATTGATAATTAAATTTGACAAGCTACTTTAGGTTCAAGGGAAGGCATACCAATTATTCCTATAAAGACTACACAAGATCAACTAATCAAAGCCATAGCCTGTAAATCCCATATTCCTTTCAAGGATCTGTCATGCTACTTCCATCCCAATTGCATTCCATAACCATCTCAAGTCATCAATATCTCTATTTTCCAATTGCTAGCCACCATAATCTCACAGGTACTTCCTTTTTCCCATTAAAATTTCCGCACGAATCTTATAATTCTCTAGTCACACTTCTTCAAAATCAAAGGTTTTTACTCTCTCTTGGATAACTTTATTTGTCAATACTTGAGCTATCTCTTACAATTTAATCTGTGCTACAGTAACCTTCTTACCAACCTCTCAATTCCTATTTACTTTATATTGTATTTCCATGCATACATTTATTCTTTTGAATATTATAGGGCATATTTTCCACAAATACTTCTCTAGTTTTCTAACTTTCATGAGGCCTCTCAAAACTTCTGATGTCTGAGCTTTCACGAAAAGTTGCATCTTGAATTGTTCTAATACCTCCAAACATTATATCTTTTAAAATGTTGCTCAAATTTCCTTGTAGTACAAGAATACTGCAGTCCTGTATTAATCTACAAATTTAATAAGCCTTTTATATTTTAATAAGTTATTTCAATATTCATAACCAAAATAATTAAAATATACTCCACATTTATTTATATAATCTCAATATAGGGGAAATTTATTTTGCAGCATCACCCTTATCACCAAAGAAATCCATAGAATTCTCATTAGTAAACTATTTCAAATGAAACCCAGAAACAAATTAAACGCAACCTCTTTCAACCCTCTATTCTCAGTATCTAGAGACAATATCCACCTATACCTCACTTCAATAAATATCAAATGGAAGTCTATTGTACTCCCTTAAGATGCACCAACACCATGTATATCATGCCTTTAAAAGATACATTATCTTATATGTCAGGCATATCTACAACTGTAATCAACCATTAGCATTTACACGGATAGAGCACATGTCATTAACCATTAATTTCTCCTGTGCAACAAGTACTCTTACTTCATAGATATATAATGCCCCTAAGATCACTATTTCCATTTTTAGTAATTTTCCAATATCCAGATGAAAACATTTGGTTTGAGTAAAAAAATCACTACAGGTAGGATGAATTAGAATAGCACTCCCATTCTGTACTAGACAATTAAGAATTGCACAGTACTGTACACCAATAATATTCAAGAGCAGTTTGTATGAACATTTATGACAGGAGTTTCACTGAATATATTTATGAAAATTATGACATCACTCTTGTGATTACTGATAATAACTTCTCACTTCATGAACATATAAAAAAATTTATATCTTTTTAAGTCTTATGGCAAAGCTCCTGGCATTTCCTCTTCCCTGAAATATAAATACACCATAAAAGTATGCTCTGTTAATTGTTAAAATCTCAAGATGACAAATCAGAGCTTTTTCCTTGATAAAAACCATACCTTGACTTCTGACATTCACTTAAGTGTAACTACTACTGTACTTGAAAAGGAATCTTACCTGGTAGTTATTATGTCCAATATGTTTAATGTAAACTTCTTCACATGGAGCCTTAGGTCCATAGACACCAACATACAAGATATTGTTACCTGCAATGACCAAAATTCAACTGTACACTTCTTCAGTACTCCATGAATATATCTATTCCTTTTAACAATACAGTATAGTAACCCTGACGAAAATACTGATACATTATACCAATAATAAATTGTAAATTTGAACTTGAAGAGGTTATTCTTTCTCAGTACTTCACAGTAGCCTACATGTAGATGTAAAGTTCAATGATATTATTGATAGTACTAACTATTTCAAAGATATTCAACAAAGTTTTAATAAAGAGCTAAGATATTGGGATCTCTTGAAAAAAATGTATAACTAATAAAATAAAATATATAAAATACAGAATACTGAACTTCTTATATTGATAAGGAGGCGAGTGTTCCCAATCAATTATACACACAAGCAATAAAAAATTAAATGAAAACTTTTGAACTAAAATATCAGAGACAAAATTTTTTTTAAATACTGTAACTTGTGAAACTCTAAAGATTTCCTATTCTTTCACATAGGAAAGTGTTGACAGATGAAATGCTTATAACTGGTTATTGTAAATATCTTTACCAAAATATCAAAACATAAATCCAATGCTAAACCACTTTATATCAAAACACTGATGATTCTTTGTCAGCCAAGAATTCTGAACACAGAACTAAACTCCTCACAATACAAACGATAAAGCTAGATTTGGTGAATTAAATACATTTTCTAGCATCCATGCTTGACTTGAATAGGTTACACATGACAAACAGCTACAAATGCGTTACTGTTTTAACGAGTCTATTTTCAGGATGAGTCGATTTTACTTTGAAATGGTGGTAAGCAGACCACATGGAGGTAACAAACTACTATTTGCAGTCAACATATTTTGAGGAGAACTTTTAGTACTTTTTCATGAGAAAGGAAATCTATGAACTCTACCCATTATAAGGATTTCCAAATCAAAATGTTAAATATTTCACCAATTTGCTGGAAACATTTATTAGTTTAAGATATCCCTTACTTTATAAATCTACAGCTTCTTCCTAAGGGTAAATTAAGAATAACATTAATATTTCAGTTGCTCATACTTATCACATATACAGTTCAATATAAAATTTACATACCAGCTTCAGATGCATTTACTGTGAAGTTATTCTGACGATTGATGTGTGCTTTCTTCAAGCCTAACCCTTTGCTCGTGACTTTAGTAGCATCGGAGGTAAATCTAAAAAATAAGTTTGTGATTAGGATTTAACAAGAAAAATGTAAAATTTTCATGATAGAATTTATAAATTCAATACTTACACATAATTGATTGATTACATTCTATATGTAAATATATATATATATATATATATATATATATATATATATATATATATATATGCATGTATGTATGTATATGATATGATTGTAGTGGTACAGAATAAGAAAGACCTGACAAAAAGTAAAAAGAGATACACAATTTTGAAAGTTTTAGTGCAGATAGGCAATAAAAGCTGAAGCTCAAGTAAAGAAAGATTGATATTTTACTGTTACATCTTCAATGGGTGTTTGTAAATTACATGACAAAGCATACATAAGCCTAACTTCTGTTTCACTAATAACTTATTGAATTATCCGAGTGCTATAAAAATATAAAAGAAATCAAATCAATGAGCCTTAAAATACTTTTCTGTGAGAAAACTACATAAAAATTATCTTCATGTTAAGACAAAATTTAGGATTTACCTATTGATGTCACTGGACAGAATCAATGTTCAAATTAACAGGTTTTTGAGAAATTTTCATGATTCACTAGTCTAGCATCCAAAACTTTTTTAAACTTAAGAATTACTTTACTATATTTTTTTTTCAAAAAACCTTCATAAACCTTTACATAAACCTAATTAAATATATGGAAAATATTTAAGATAAAGATTGCTTGAACTTTTTATTTCCTTGTAGGGGGAGCCAATATTCACATTCTGTGCATCACCTAGTGTGTTTTTCTTTATGTCTTACAGATACCATTCTAAAAGTGAAAATTGGATAAATGCTATTCATTAGATTTAGTTACTATAGCTTCTTACCTAGGAATGACAACTCCACCAACTCCATGACCTTTATCAGAAGATTTAACTTTTTCTACGGTCTCTACTACAACAGAAGATGACTCTTGAACTGTTCCCTTATCTGCAACAGCTTCACCTGTACATTTAACCTGGAAAATTTTTTGGCTTTAGAAAACAGACAATTTGATTCTCTTAAAAGATTAGTATTCTTTTTTATTACATATATACATATTAGGTATTGAGTACTGTGAACATATATAAAATAAAAACTACCTCTCAATATTTCTGCTAAGACAACTATAAATTAAAATCAGCTTTCAAAATAAAATAAAAATTTGGACAGCTACTAGACCACTAATGAAAGATTCATGTAAAGCAATTACTGTACACACTTACCTTGTATGGAGAACCAGCAATGTGATAACCATTGTATTTAATAGCAATGTAATAGTCTCCAGGCACGAGTGGTGTATAACGAACTTTGTAACCTTCCTCTACTTCTGTACAGTCCATGGCCACTTTGGATGGACCATCTATTGTTACAGCTAAGGTACCAGCACCCGCATTGCAGGTATCAACGATGAAGTCTGTTTTCTGACCTTTGAAGAGAACAAAAGCAGTTATATTTCAGCAAAGCCCTAAAATTTTAATTTGAAAGGAAAGTCTTAAAATAAATAAAAAATAAAAAGTGTAAAAGAAAAGAAAAAAATATGATTTGTCAAGTGTCATCATACATATGGTAATGCAACGAAGTTCAAATATCTTCAGTAATTATAGTACAAATGAACATAGTAAAAAAATATATTGAAACTACTGTACAAACACAATGATGAATGTCAAATATTAATAAGATATAACTTCAATGACAAGGTTAAGAAAACAATGTGGCCATTTTCAGTTTCCATTCTTATTCTAACTAGACTGAGTTCATTAGTTCATACTAGTTAAGCAGAATCTCTTACCAGAAATAATAGATTCCAGTCCCTTTCCTGAAGCTGAAACTGCTGCAGGATCTGCCTCGTCTTTACCAATGCGTAACCTGAATGGTGAGCCTGGGATGTGAATACCATTGAACTTAATGTGAACATAGTGAATACCTATCTCTCTGGGTACAAAACGCACACTGTAGGTGTCCTCATGAAGAAGATCTACAAAGCAATCATCCTCATGACCAGATGGAGATACAAGCTGAAAGAGAAGAAAAGTAATGATGGGTAAAACTTGAAACTTAGCGTAACCAAAATCTCTTTTATCTTTTGTAAAGCAATTCAGTTACCTTACCATAATTATAGTTAAATAATATTGGCATGTCTCAACTATTGAGTCAACAAAGTTAGAGTTCTAAAATAAAATAAAAAATTAAAGCCAAACAATAAATTTATTTTACCTTGCAATCAAGCTGACCCTTTGCACCATTCTTTATAACAAGTATAGACTGAGCCTTATTAGGCTTGGCACCTTGTTCTGGGAATTGAGCTACTTCAACCTTTCTCGCCTCACCCATGGCAGGAGTGATGTACACCTTGTATGGTGAGTCAGGAATGTGCTTGTCATTGAATTTGATACCAACTCTGTATTCACCTGTACGGGGGAAAGTCAGAATTAATTAGAGTTTAATCCTCTTGGGGAGAACGCTTATATATCTCCTTTTCCTATTATGAAATGGATTAATTCAAACACCTCCTCATGGGCAATGAAGATTCTATAATTACAGTAATAGAATATCATCTGAAATGCAATTGGCATGAATACATAAAATATTTTTTTTACTTTGCCAACAGATTTTCTATGGTCTACAAACCATGTATAATCCTTTACTCTTGTTACATTGGATCCAAACCTTTATACAAACTTTGACCATCATTCCATATAAAAAAACTACCCTTTATTCCTAACAAAAGGAAACATCAGCTCATGACGCATGAGAATTCCACTTGTAAACATCCCTTGAAATGTAGTATCAATACCATAAAATATCTATTGATATCGAAATATAAACAACAGAAGACCAACATGCCACTCATAAAAATAAAAATTGACCCAAAACATAGTCGTAAAATTCAACATTACAAAAAGTGGCCATGATATATTTCACCTAAAATAATTGATACCATTCTTAGACTGGATCAATTTATAGAATCAACAGAAAAAGGTATATTACTGTAACAAAACTTTACTTCAATGGTACGCCTTTACAAAATCCCATTAAAGCTTGTGGCATCTAATGGCAAAACAACCAAGGCTCTGACAGCTACGTAGTATACAAAGAATTTTTATGGTATATCTTGGCATTCAGCAACAGATAAAGTCTAGTAAAAAAAATCAGCCTTTTAAGACCATACTCCAGTAAGTGACACCACTTATGGTGTGCCTAATATAGTATGTCAAAGTGTAGGTAGTACAGGGTTATTAAAATATCCCATTGATATGGAACTGCCCTGCTTTCAGTGTGTTACTTATAAATTCTTGTTCTTCTTCTAGCTAGCTGTCATACTCCCTTTAATTCAACCTTTCCCAACAATTTAAAACTTGTTAAAATAGAAAAAAAAATTCACATGGACCCTTATAATTGAAAAAAGTGATCTGTAGTCTCATCAAAACAATCCTTTCATGAAGTAAACCCTTCTTGAAAGTTTGAAACCTAAAATTAAAAAAAGAAATGATACCAGTCATCTTATACTTAGAATCTTATTACCTAAAACTGGTGTAAATTCTTTAAATTAACAAAAATGATCAGATCTAGATAACCAAGGATTACCAAGTGTTACTTGCATTCAAGTGCTATCGGTTGCAATATAACAATCCACTTGAAATAGAGATTGCTTGCACTTCACTTTTAGCGAGTAACAATGTACCAGTTCATTTAACAGACTAAGTCTATAGGTATAGTAATACTATATATGGACATAATGGTGTTTGGTACAGAATGCACGCTATGTATAAACCTCTTATGAATCAGTGTCTCACCTTGATCCTGAGGGCGAGTACTTTCTGGATAAGGTGGATGATACGGATATCTATATGGTTGCTGATTAGGGGTTGTAACAGTCCCTTGGTTATGACACAAAGGGGGTCCTAAATTCGGATACACCTGTGGTGGAGGAACCCCAACCGACTGAGGATGATTTGTTGGTGGAGGAGGAGGATGAGAAGAAACCGAGCCACCACCAACAGTGTACGAACAAAATGTTTTATAACGAGGCATGTAGTCCCCCATCATTACTTTATGAAGATGATCAATCACTATATATAGTTTTCCTAAAACTGCAAGACAGTAAAGTATGATATTCTTATGAACTAACTTTCAGTCATTCTTCTATTTTCAAGCCAAGAACTCTTTGTAGTCTTGTGATAAATTCTTTATTTTTTATAGCCTGAAATACAGTAACCATGGAAATATAAGAGGACTTTTATAGAATAAATTCCTCAAGTATTTTCAAACAAACTTTCACTGACTTTTTTTGTTACAAATTTAATTCACAACTTTATAGGAACCTTCTAGATACTCTTCTGAAACTTTGTCATGTAAACTTTTTTTTTTTTTCAAAAATACTTCCCAGTAATTACTAATATTGTAAAATGGTACACTCAATGTATCTTAAAATCTGGTAAAGTTCAAAACTATATCAGTTGATTCTCTGAAATACAGTAAAGTTAAAGACATTGAATTTTAGTTTTGCAACATTCAATGTTGCATTTGACACTAGTTATGTATATCAGATTTAAAAATAGTTGCCAGGAGTTACTGTATTTTCAATAATAAAATTATATAACAGCTTTTACTGGTTACTATTTTTCTTTAAAATTCTGTCACTCGGCGTGCCAAGAAAAAGGCTATGTCGAATAAAAATACCATCATTGCTACAGCTCTCATAATTCATGAAATTCATGAGTTTTCAAGGGCAAGTTCACTCTAATAATAGCACACTATTCATGGTGCAAGCTTTGACAATCAAAGTAATTCCTTGGACCAATGATTATCTGTTTAATTCTCTTATTATCGTACTTTAAAGAAGATAACGCACAAGTACTAAGAAAATTGTTCATATGTTATCCATAGAACCACCCTTCCCTTGGCACCTTGGCAAAGAGACTGACTCTCCTGGCTGTTACTGATGAGTCCATGGCCCAAAATTAAGCATCACTGCTTCTGAAATAGAATTTTTCAGCTTCCCAACATCAGTGCCCATGACCCATCTAATTTCTATTCAAAATTTACAATTCCTAACCACCAAATTTATATGTGAAAATTAATTTCCATAGCCCAGAAGCAATAAACTTCAGTAATATGCGTTAAAGTAGATAATGCTATAAAAAAAAATAATTAGACCCAAAGAAACCTTTACGACAAGAAATGTGGACCACTACTTTCTGAATTTTAAGCATACATGTAGTCATAATAAACAAAATATGTAATTTAAAACAAACCTTACCATTTAATTTTGAGATGACGCAATAAAGTACAAGATATTCTCCCTAAATTACCAAAAATCACAAGGATCAGTAATATAAAACAATGAAAAACAGTAACATACTGCATTAAAAGCTACGGTATAAATTTAGCAATATGATCAAATCTGGAAGGTATGAAAATTATAAAAATGCACCACTTACATTCAAGAGATCACAAAATCTAGAAATTTCAAAATTTCCTGTCTTGCCAGTTATTGCTATCTCAGCCAATGTATAAAATGGCTGGCAAGTCCTCTATGTAAATCACTTTTAAAAATCTATATTCTATGTTTCCTCCTATTTGAAATCAAAATTACTTTTACGAATGAAAAGCGTATTTTACTAAATATTTAATAAAGATATTTTAGAATCATTAACATTAAAGAATCGGCTACTTCTAAAAATATATGCAGTGTGCAAGGAAAGGAAATTTTAGCAAAAGTGGCAGTCAGATACATAAAATTTGGCAACAGATGAAGCAGCCCATCTTAGTTCATATGTGGGCGGTAGGGTGGTGCTGCCCTCATACTTTTGGATCTATGCCCACTTACCAGGCTGCAAAAACCAATACCGCCCACCAATAGCACCAAACCACTAGTCACCATAATTCCTTTAAAAACCTAGTAAACAACTTTTTAGCAAAATTCATCAGAAATATCCCCACCTTACAAAGCCCTTTGACCATATTTTCTTTGACATTCAGTAATCTAGTTTATTTGACATGCACCACACAGCATCCAACCATTCAACAGTACAAAAATAATCTGTTGATAAGAAAGAAAATCTGCATTTGTATGCATTGATCACTAGCTTATCTAGGTCTCTTATAAGGCAAGAATCAGACATAAATAAAAACTACTGCATGGGTAATGTACATTTTTCCTAAAAAGGATATACAGTACTTAGACAACACCTGTAACTTAATAAATTCTCGATATAAAATCAACATTCACAACAACCTTTGCTAATGAACCAATAATACATCAGAAGTATATTTATCAAAATACTACACACATTTTTATTTTGAAGACATTAAGAAAACATAAGGAAAAATGTATGGCAAGCTTTAAATTCTTTTTACATTATTATGTAACAGTGTTTTTATATTAATCACAATACTATATGGCATGCTGTCATATTCTTCTATTAGCTGCATTTGTTGCATCTTCTAGAAATTCTTCTTTTCATGTCAGATGCTTTTTAAAAAGTAACCATCACAAAGAGAGACTGAGAAATCTGTTTGAAAATATAAGTATTCACTGTAGAGAATGAAATGGCGCTATTCTCCTTCTTATGTATGGTGATAAAACCCAGTAGCTTATTTCTATTTCAAGAGTAGCTATTATGAACCATATCGACAACCAAGCCAAGAGTCAGAGCTTAAAATAGCCTGTTTAAAGATGAGGCATGTGACATCAAAAGTATTTATAACTTGTCACGAGACCACCTGGCAGGAAGCTGTGTTTACTTAGCCATTGTCCCCATGTCTTCCTGGATGAAAATCCCTATTAAGCTAGCTTAGAATCAGGAAAGGTTTGAATTAATTATTAAAAAAATTTACCTATTAACTATGGATCAGAGTACCCACAGTTAGGCCCTTCCTATATATCTTTCATGATGGAGGTGTAATATCTACAGATGAATCTTTTACAGCTAAGAGCCATATGTCAAAAAAATTTATAAAGGGAGACTCCTATTCATGTAGATCACTTCATACTGAAGGCAGAAAAAACTAGAGCTCCACAGATATTCAAGCGAGCCCATGACGGAAAGGGGGAGAATGATGGAGAGAGTATTTTTATTCAGCAGTTGTCAAGTTAGCATTTGCAATCAATAGCATTTTCTATTCAAAGGTAAGATTCATTGAAATTAAATAAAATTGCTACATTAAAAACATAAAATAAAAGTCTTGGAAAACAAGGGCATATCTCACACGGAGACAGAATTTAAATAAAAAATGAACTCGCAGTGTACTTCAAGATCACAGGAATTATGAAGCGGAATCTATGCATCTTAATTCTTAAGAAACTTCTTTAAACTTAGCACAGTATTTTAAATACAGTATTGTAATTGAATGGCTGTACTGTATGCTCTGATGACAACAGCAAATCTGTTGTCTTCAACTCTCAGGGTTATCCTTAAGCATCTATAATATAGTAGTATATTCTTAAATGAAAAGAAAATGTGAAGAAAAATGCAGCTGAAGGTGTGGATGACTGTAAAAAGCTTGTAGCCCTTACATTATGGAACATTAGCCATACCTAGGGATAGCATCTTATTAAAAAGAATTGGAAATAGACTTGCTGCCAATCTAATCTCTAATTGGCCACTATATCATGAAGATTCTTACAGAGCTGACTCAAAGAATTTGTTCATGTGCAAATCAGAACTGTATAAGATGAGATATTGGACTACTAGATAAGATGTAACCAAAGGAAGCCACATAAAATGGTAAAAGCAATGCACATTGGGAATGCAAAGGAATAATGCAAAAAAATTTTCATCATTGGTTACACGCAGCTACCCAAGGTACGCAATAGCCAATAACACCAAACACGGTCTCTAAATAATGTGGGCAAGTTAAAGCAACTAATTCTCAGCTTGGTTTAAGCATAGTAAAAACTTTTAAACAATTATCTGGCACCAGAAGGGTAAATATAATCTAAGGAGCCATATATATGTTACTCTTCAAGACTGTAAAAGTAAACTAAAATACTAGCAAGTTCAGGAGTTGGTGAAACATATACAGCATAAACTTATTCATATTTACATTATGAAAAGCAACACTAAAAAAAAAAACGTGTTTTATGTATGTAAAACATGAGAAATGAAGTGCAAAATTATCCCTCCACTAAAAGAGGAATGAATTTATAGTCCCATAACTTCAGTTTTCTAGATGAATCATATTAAATCTGATTAAACTATTTGTATACCTAATGGCAAATTTGTTTTGTCACTGGTATATGCATATATGCAAGGTCTATTAGAAAAACCTTTTAACCTTCTCTGCTTCATTTACAGTGTTCTCTGTTATACTGTACAATACTATGGGGCAGTCATTTAACTATGGGTTGCAATAGCTTACATGGAATCTGTACCAAATTAACAGTTAATATAACAGAATCCCATTTCTATTACAGTTTCCTCACAAAACATCTGGTATATCATATAAACCAATATCAATCGACACTTACCAGGTTCTGAAACTAAGTAGGAGACATAACAAGAGCCATCTTTACGATCCTTGAAGTCGATCTCTGCTTTGCTGGGACCTTCAACAGATATCGCGAGAGAGCCAGCGCCAGCTTCACGAGTCCAAACGTTGAATTCTGAAGGCATGTCTTGTTCACCGCGTTCTAACCCAGGTCCACCTGCATGTACACGATGAGCACCTCCATCCTTCAATGGCCCAACCTATGAGCAAATAGAAAGGATTTCATCAACAACTCACTAGTGTCAGAAGAAAAACTTCCTAAAACATTGTATCAACTACACATACAATACATTTTGCACCAAAATTAATGCAATATCCATGTAAAGCAATAATAATAAACATGTACAGTACAGTATTTAAAAAATGAAGCATAATCAATACAAACTGTTACATAACAAGCATCAACCACATTATAATTTAAAATAAGCTATGTCATCTAACTCCCACCAGAAAAGCTTCAATATTACAATATTACAAAACTTATAATTCATCACCAAAAATGTGCTGATGCACATAAACCATGCATATTAAAATGCTACTAATAAGCTACTGTATATGTACAATATATTGCATATAATTACAAAATGATTTATTGTTTAAGTTATGGTTAAGTTCGTCTAGCTGTAACTGATTTGATGCTTGCAAAAATTACCTCTTGAAATATGGTTTCTCAACTGTATAAATAATCTAAAAGAAACTTAAATGTTACATTTCAGATTTTGAATTAAATGCAAGAATATTTTGGTTAATGTTCAAGTCACAATTTCAATTAGTGTGAAATCTAAAGTCCCTTAACACAAATTACTAATAAATTTCTAGGAAACTTACTGTAAACTGGAACGGTGACCCAGGAATGTGCATTTCCTGGTATTTAACAGAAACTGTATGAACACCGAGCTCCTTTGGTACAAAGTTAACTCCATAAAGGCCATCCTCCACTTCACCAACACCAGCATCCTCAGTGACACCGCCAGGTGAAGTTACAGCAGCTTTTAAATCAAATGGTGAGATTCCAGGAAGTTTAAATGTGAGACGGCACTGTGAGCCTACTTCTGTAAGTGGCACAGCCTCACGTTGCCTCTTGATACGCTCTGTTTGTTGATTGGAACCTTCTCCTGTGACCTGAATAAAAAAAATCAAGGGAATTAAAATAAACTAAACTAAGCATGCATGTTTAAATCTTAATGATTACTACACTTCCATTAATAGACATTTATAAATATCATTACAGTATCACCAGATTGCAGGATTGTCTATATTAAACTTGAAACTTATTAAAAATATTGGTCACAAATATTTCAATAAGAACATAGTTGACCCGACAATTATTTCTAATAGGAACCTTGTCTATCATTAAACATTTCAAGTTTATCAGAAAGCCTTCCAGACTGTTCCGCCACAATGCTATCATAACATAATACAATCTATTCCTTGGAAAAATAAGTTTCATCAAAATTTATTTAGGTCCATAAGAACTAGAATCTTAAGTAGCACCAAGCCAAAAGAAGTTTTTTTTATATTGCATATAAATGGAAGCAATTACATATTAGTTTTAAAATATAAGTTATAATAATAAATCCATCATCCATTAGGAAATAAATGTATGGTTGAATACTTATTCAGCAGCAAGTACAATTAGTTTATAGCCAGCTATATAAAATCATTGGAAAAAAATCAAAACTTGTAAAGATTCACTAAATACTGTATCCTGGTTATGTATAAAGAATATGATTCCAATATAATTAAAATTGACACTCATTTATTAGGTTAGCCAGACTGTAAAAACCCAAATTGATGTATTTGCCACACATTCCTCAGGTAATTCTACTGCTTACATTCAAAGTATAACCTAAGATGACAAAGTCTAAAAGTAAGCTACCCTGTGTTGAAAAAAAAAATAAGCAGAAATACTGTATTATATGATCTCATGAAAATTTACTGCAAGCAAGCAAGCAAAAGTTTGTATGATAAAGCAAACTACACTACTGCACTACCTGTGAAGTCAATATTTTTTGAAATGCAAATTAACTACCTTCAATGCAATACAGCATAATACATAGAACATCTACGTAACTACTATGGTTAAAATACACTAGATATTTCTACACTAAAAAGCACAGCTTATTAATAGTTAATAGATTACAGCACCTTACCATAAATATCATTTATATATTGCAAAATATATTAGATTTCTCAAAACTATGACAATACTTTAAAATAATCTCATATACCGTATAAGAAGCACCTATAATAATCTGGTTCTTAAAATGTAATGATTATAAATCCCCAACACTGCCCTTTTGTCAATGTATGGAAGGATTAGTTAGTGCAAATGGACAAATTAGTGTAATGAAAGTAGAAGGTTCCCCTCATTCTAACTAGCAGCCTGTGAAAACCGACATTAAATAATGAACCTTAGCTTGTTTAAATCAAACTGCAGTAAGAGCTTGTTTATTCTAATTCAAAAAAGCAAAAAATGTTTTAAACCAAATTAGCCGTTCGGACTACACCTCCTACAAGTTCTAGAAGTTCATTACTCAATATTTCATCTTTGTATTATTGGTTTCCATATACTGTACAGTACTTTACTGTACTTAATTCGAAAAATTATCTTTATACAACCGCAAGTCAAATATTGCTTCCAATCTCTTATTTATCAAGGATTTTTAGTCTTGCAATATTGAATAAAAAATTAAAACTAATAACTATGATTTATCTTTTTGCAACAAAATAGTATGGTATAAATGTCAAAACTCATGTATTTCAAGATTAATGTTCCCCTTTTTCCACTGGTAAGGCAATTACAAGGAAAGAAAACATGAAATATCTAGTTTAAAGGTAAATATCGACATCTAACCAGTTTCGAGAGAGAAGGAATGTGAATGCCAGGGGAGGTTCATGAAAATAATTAAAACTTTAGATGCATATAAACTAATTTGAATAAGTACTTAAGTTCTCCACTAATTGAGAGGAAGATAATGGTAAATTACTTCATTTTCATTGAAATGCAGTATGACAATTTTATCTATATACAGTAAATCTCTCAAGTTGAATTCTTCTAGTGGCCCCAAAAGATTGTCTATATATTCATTTTTTTGCAGCCTTGACTTAAATATTTGAAAAAAAATTGAACCACAAAATACAAACCTTAGCAGTAAATGGAGATCCAGAGACATGGTTATCTGCAAACTTGAGGTTAACAATGTAATAGCCTGGCTCGGTAGGCTTGTATCCTATGGTCAGTGTTCCATCCTCATTATCCTGTGATGAAAGCAAAATTCTGTTAGGTAATCTTATTACAAAATATTTATACTGTAAACAGAGCTCATTCAAAAAGTAATTTTGGTTACATCATGCATAATATTAAACATTTATAAATTAATTTTTATTTCTAAAAGTAAAAAAAAAATATATACTGTACTATTTCCAAACAATTTTAGATAAAAGTAGCTTTAATAATATTAAAAATATCCTTTTTTCCAGCAATAATGTATGCAGTATAATGTCCTACCACAAATGAATGCTGACAAACCAAGTCATTTATTTTTCTTAATACGATATACTCTCTTTTTTGGAAGACTAATTCCAAATCATAAAAAATCTAACCACTGTAGTTTAAGAAAGCTTCCTCAGGACAGTAAAGCAAGATACTATATATAACAAAAAAAAAGTTAAAAGAGACAGACCTTGCACTGAATATCTGCCTTAGATGGGCCTTCAATTGATAGTGAAAGACCACCGTAGCCAGCATCACGAGTGTCAATGGTGAACTGATTTTCATGATGAGTCTTTCCTTCCTTTAGTGCATCACCTGTGATCTACAACAATTAACGTAAATTAGCATTAAAAATCATTCTTTTCCCTCAAAAATACAATCACAATAGAATCATTCATTTCTTACTTAAAACAACCACTCTAAGTTCTTACCTTAACTTTGGAAGCATCACCAACTTCTTTTTCTCCAACAGTGATTTTGAATGGAGAGTTGGCAATGTGTGTTCCCATGCGCTTGACAGATACCAAGTGCTCTCCAACCTCACGAGGTGTGAAAGAAATACCTATTAAAAAAAAGAATATTGAAGTGTTTAATGAAATTTCTTGCTTCATATACAGTACTGGTATTTCCCAATCCCACATTTTTTAATTATTAAAGAAAACGGAGAGCATTATATTCAGTAACTCTGAAGGACCTCTTAAAGGGCAGTTGTAAAACAGTGTAATCTGGTATGTGGTCCCCAAAATTACATTCAGATAGCTGAATTTATTAGCGTTATTCCAATAAATAAGTGATGAAAAATAATGATTTAGAGTTACATTAACCCTTTAGATCCCATAAGAGCTATTCTACATTGGGGTATTTCTACTCCCTCCAACAGCATTACCAAGTTTTCTTTTTTCAATTGTGTATCACATTTTTACAAAATATGCGCATCTATATATCAAATGAAAGGAAATATATTCAGCTATATCTAATTGAAGAAATTAAGACATCCCCCAAAAAAGGGCTAGAACGTAGGTGCAAAATGTACCGTATGTACGTGGGGGTGGAACTGTTATGATAAACTATAATTGCAATTGACTGTATTTGACAATATTAAGACAACTTTAAAATTAATCCTAAATATTGCTTTTTCCAAATCATTTAACAATACATACAAAAATATTAAACTACGGCACTAGGAGGATGTTCAAGTCTCAACTAATGTACAAACAAGGTGTACAGTAATCCCTGCCAAATTGTGGTTCAACTATCATTCCTTCAGTACAATACATCACGGATTTATATCGTCATCATCTCCTCCCATGCACATTGACATAAAAGGCCTCAATTAGATTTCGTCAGTCGTCTTAATCTTGAGCTTTTAAATCAATAATTCTCCATTCATCATCTCTTACTTCACAATTCATAGTCCTCAGCCATGTAATCCTGGGTCTTCTAACTCTTCTAGTGTCTTGTGGAGCCCAATTAAATGTTTGGTGAGCTAATCTCTCTTGGGGAATGCAAAGGGCATCCCCAAACTATCTCCATCTACTCCTCACCATTATCTTATCCGCATATGGCACTCTAATCCTGTCCTGCCATTTACCTCCCAATATTCTTCTGAAGGCATTGTTCTTAAATCTGCAAAATCTGTTGGATATAGTTTCATTGTGATACCACGACTCATGTTTATACAAGAGCACCGATCTCAATAAACTGATATATAGCCTGATCTTTACATGTAATTTCAGGTGATTTGATTTTCAAATTTTACTTAATCTAGCCATTGTCTGATTTGCTTTTTTAATCGTTCATCAAACTCTAATTCTAAAGACCATGTACTACAGATCATAGTAACTGAAAATATAAATGACACTACATCAATTTTTTCTCCTTCCAATGATATTTCATCTTTAATTGCATGTTCCATTCATCATTTCTGAGTTTCTTCTATTTATCTTGACCCCAACCTCATGTTATATTTCATACATTCTAGCAAGCAAGCATTGAAAATCCTGTGGTGATCTGATAATAAGTAAGCATTGCAAATCCTGTGGTGATCTGATAATAAGTAAGCATTGCAAATCCTGTGGTGTTCTGTATTTATATACTCTACTGTATATGTATGCAAAAATATATCACAGACTCCTCTTTGTATTATGGGTTTCTGTGGGTAAATAAGTTATATCTTTTTCAGATATTAATCATCTTTTGTTAATAGTAAATTTTGGACCTAAAAACTAATGAAGTAAATTACAATACAATAATATAAAAAGAAATTTGGTTTGGTAGCGAGAACACTATCTTCGTAGTTTTAGTTTGCTTTGGAAGAAAATGCGTAGTTTGCTGCAAGTGATACGAAGAATTTATTATCAGTATGAAAAATAAAACTCTATAAGCATGAGGAGCAGGGTAGCTTGCTCAGAGGATTTTGTATGAGGAGCATTATTGGTTGGTCGAGTAGATATAACCAAACAGAGCACTCTGATCAATATTATGACTGCTGATTGGCTGTTGGACTACAGAATTACTCTATTCTACGCTGTTCAGTTTGCTTCTGAACACAAGGTATGCGACATAGATCGGCATCTTAATAACAAGCTGTATAAAAACATTGAAAATGAATTGTGCATTGCTTTCCAGCTCTATGATGCCAGCTACATGCTCTGCACCTTTAAAGGTTTCTGGCAGTGAACCCAAGCGTCTCAGAAGATGATTACTATAGCTGAGAAGTTGACACTCCTTGACATGTTCAAAGAAGGGAGAAGCTATGCATACATAGGACACCATTACGGCATTAACAAATCTACCATTTGCTACATTAAAAAGGACCAAAAGAATATAAGGACAAAGGTATATTTCAATTTTAACATGACAGCAATAAGGTAGTAACTTCCCGCAATAAGGCCATCGTAAGGATGAGGTTTACGTACCTTCAATGAGGAGTGCTTCGATTTTATATTTTTCATTTACATGTACTGTACTGTATGTAAGGATGTGCTTACAATAAATTCAATTTTAACTTGAAAAGTGCATAAGATTATCGTTAATGGGTTTAAGTGTGTGTTTGGAGGAATTATAAAAGCTTTCATTCATAGATAACAAAAAATAGAAAAAAAAATTAAATAAAAAATGAAAGAAAAAAGTACACTAATGTAAATCTGTATCCAATTCACTGTTTTTTAGGTATCACAGGGGGTAGGGGGAGCTGGAACGAAACAGTGGCAATAGCCGAGAGGTTACTGTAAAGCATTGAAGTGACTAATGAACTACAATCATCCATAAAACAATTATGAATAAGAATTTACCAAGATGACATATTGAAGTGACAATGATGAAATATCAATTTTGATCATCAATAACTTAACAAACAAGAATAAGAATTTACCAAGATGACCGTTGGGGAGCTTTTTGAGGTAACAGGGCTCCTCTAATCCTGAAGGTGCTTGAATTGAGGCATTGAGACTCTTTATGTCTGAATCTGTCACCTTGCCTGGTAGGCTAACCTCAGACTGAGAGCCTACACTGATCTGGTTTCTCTTACGACCTTCTCCGGTAACTTTAACAGAATATGGAGAGCCCTTGATGTGTTTCTCAGCAAACTTGACAGACACTTTGTATTCTCCGGGAGCAGTTGGCAGGTAGCTCACAGACACCGTTCCATCCTTGTTATCATGGCAGGAAATCTCCGCTTTACTTGGTCCCTCAACAGCCAGAGAGAGGCCACCTAAATATTTTAGTAAAAGGATTTCAAATATTAGAAGTGAAGTTTCAGGCATATCAAATTATGTTAATTCATTAAAATACCACACTTTTAACTTTATAAAAGGCATGATTTTAGTGATAGATTACAATTTGTTGTACAGTTACATATGGTCTTCAAAACCAAATTTTAAAGAGTCTTGATTAACACTGGAAACACATGCAGTGCTGATCTGCATTTGAAAATTGCAATTTACTTTACTTGACAACATTAAGATTTTAAAATACATTTTAGTTTTAATTTATTTCACAATTTACCTTTTTTATAAAGAAAATAATATTAATAGAAATCAATGCACAAATTTCAGATATATCCTTTGAATTTAATTCAAAGTATCAGTTGAAGTGGAACCAAGCACTGTACTGATGTATCCAGTCATGTCTTGTTTGGATTAAAATACATTTCTACATGACATTTATAAACTACACTTATACAATGTCCAAAGTTGTACAAAAATGTGAATATCTTAAATAAACTTGAAAAAATAATCAAATATAAATGTAATGGCCTTGATATTTTCAGCAATTATGATATAGCTTACTTTTTAACTTCAGTTATATGTTAAAATAAATATACACAAGTACATAGCAAGCTCTTTTAAAAGCTTACATCCTATAATTATTAAAGAGGAGACTAACTAGTATATTTATAAAGTCTCGGGAACTAGACAATATTTCTAAAGGAAATTTTCAAGAAGCAAAATTCTTTTTTATATATCTGTACTAACAAGTTATGTTATTTCTTCTTAATTTACCTTAAGTTTGACCTGAGCAAATGAAAATCCTGAAGTTTCTAATGCTATCCTATTATTAAAATGAAACCGATCTTGACATTTAAAATATGTATAAATTTGGTTACACTTCTTATAATTACTGTAAGGAGAATTTAGGATTCTGTACCTTAACCTCAATTGTATATTTTCACTTCTATACAATCTTGGAAAAAGATTGTGATTTTTCTTAGGAATCTACTTTATTGTTATTACAACAATGAACTAAATTAAGTTTCTCATCCAAAAACAACTTGAAAATTCTACAAAACTCAATTGTTGGCCCCAAAAAAGTAAAACATATGACTACAGATACTGCATAAAACTAGTGGTTATACATCACTGCCATACAGCATCTATGTAATTCTATAAGGGCAAGGTATGCTAACTTACAAATAACAAAAACAAACAAACAAAATAAGGTAGAGCTTCAAGGGAGAATGGAGAAGTACAAGAGATAAAAGTAAATATGAAAGAAAAGATACATGAAAGAGATTGCAAAGTTGTACCAGAGAGAGAGAGAGAGAGAGAGAGAGAGAGAGAGAGAGAGAGAGAGAGAGAGAGAGAGAGAGAGAGAGAGAGAGAGAGAGAGAGAGAGAGATAAAACTTCATGTTTTTGAACGTGTGTTTCTATGGCAAAAATTAATGAGTCAAACCTTTTAAGTGAATCCATTTGTGGCTTGAAATTAAAAAAGAAGGTATACATATTTACATCAAGTTTAAGGACTTTTTAGCTGTCATTTTAATATATGGATACACATATCTCAAAAAATAAAGATAAAATATCAAAATTCTTCATTGGATCCTTTATAAGATAGGATTTGTATATGAAAAATCAATAACAGCTTAATTTCTCCACTTGTGCACTTTGTTACTGGCTTTACTTAATTACCTTAAGAAAATAATCAAATGGGAAATTCTGTATACAGTATACAGCATGTTCAAATATCTATTAGCTTTCTTGCCTATTTAACAACATTTAATTACAGATAATATTGCTGCATGCACTGAATGACAGATTCTTTTTTTTTTTCGTCCTCTCAAGTATCAAAATTAGTTTCTTTCAATGAATAAATTCAATCTTTTTTTTAATCACAGAATGAAGTACAGAAAGGAAATGACCTGAGTATAAAGGTATCCTTCAAGTAGATCAGAATAAATCATCTTTGTTAATAAACTACAAAGCATCTATTGTAGTTCAGCGTCTGCCAGTAAATCATGTTATTAACTAGATACTACATTAGTCTCATGTAAGGCTTACTGAACAGACTCTTTATTCATCTAAAGTCTTTAATCCATCGCGTTTAAAGAAATGGTTTTAAGCGCGTTAAGCATTTACCTTCAAGAGGTATGGCTGGGTGTTTGGATGTTCATATTTTTGTGTATCAAATGAGTGTCACTTACATTTGTGAAAAAGCTCATCTATACCTGACTGAACTTTAACACCCAGGACCAAGATCCGCCATCAGGTAGAGACCACACAAAAGCCGAAGGTGACAGAGAGAAAGAGAAAAAGAGAAGACCCTACCGCGTAGTGTGGAGCTACCTGCACCAGCATCCTTGGTGGAAATGGTAAAGTTGCAGGGTTCGCCAGTAATGCCATGCACGAGGCCCCCACCATAAGCTGTCACGTACCCGGACGAGATGGAATCCACATGGAATTTGAAGGGGGATCCTGAGATGGAGAAAAACAGGTTTTTATAATCCATATAAATTAGTTCAATTTATACATTGTAAATCTATTTCAATATGAATTTTAATATCTAATATACTAATTCACATTAATCTAATATACTAATTCACATTAATGCCATTAGAGTACCTGGTTTATAGTACTGTACTTACTCAAATGTTAAATCTATGAATAGTACTTATAAATTTAATCATAAATAGATAAAGGCTAAGCTAAATTCAATTAATCTGTAACAATTTCTGCAATGAAAATACTTTATACTGACTTTGAAATTTTAAAATAATAAGAGTTGAATTTCAAGATATGCAATTTAGTTTGTATTTCCAATAATCACAACTACTTATGCAATAACTAACAACACCCAAGATCATGATATGATTTTCTTACAATTTTTACTATTTATTTATTAACAATGAACACAATTCTATTGCTGCAACCAATACAACTACTGTATTTGTTCATCATCATTTCCACCATCATCCCTAATCTAAGGGGTTGGTTGCCCTGATGTGTCTTCAAACATTTCTATTAAAGCATCTTCCTCAATTAAAGCCTTCTGATTTTATAGTTCCATTCAATTTTCAGTGGATGATCAATTATGAAACAATGGAAAAAGTGGTACAAAAATTGGAAAAAAAAAACGACTGACCTTGTACATGCTCGGAATTGTACTTGATATGCAGTTCATGAAGACCCTCCTCCTTGGGTTCATAGCGAACAGACACCGTGCCATCACGATTATCCTCGATTAAGGGATTGTCTACTCTCCCAGAAGGCATTTTGACTTCAGCTGCAAACAAAATTTATTCCATTAGTTTACATGTTCATCTCATTTCAAAAATCAAAGCAGTGATTATAAACTTCATAGCAGAATTTTCTTAATTTGTAAAGGATTGAAAAATACATGGAATGTTATTTTTTACTCACACACAGGTCTACACATACAAACACTCACACGTTTCATCATAGCATGTAAAACTTAAGAAACAAATTGATTATGTGACAATAGAAAAAAATGCAACACTGTGAAACAAACCACATATATATTTCAATCTTGGTATTTACAAAAACAGACTTTAATGAGTATTTGCACCTGTCCTGTATACAACGGTCATTACATTTACAGTTTGTATTTATATGTTTACTGTAGATACACTATAGTTACATCTTTTTATCATAGATAACTTGAGACCATGGGATCCTATATGGTTTTTCACCCAGGAATACTAAAGAACATTATTCTTTTAGCCATATTCCAACAGAAAATTAATATTAGTTTATTTTGACACTTATATCAAACGAAACAATGTCCTTTAATGCGATTATAGATACTTTTGTTCCTACTCTGTTGAAGATTTTCTATAAATTAATTTTTCAGTTATACTGGAAAAAAATTCACTGAATACTTTATCTTTTTGAATGAAATGAAATCCAAATTAGTATATAAAACAAAGTGTTCTTCAGTGATTATATCTGTCCATTATTACCATACAATTCCAGCCCATTTCCCAAAAGTCCTTTTACTCATTATCCAAGAATCCCGGCCTTATCCCACCTAATGATTGCAAGAGCATTAAACAGAAAATGTTAAATTATTTGTTGCTTATCTCCATGAAATAAATTCACAAAGACCTCTAATAATCTCCCATTTATAAAAAAGAGCATCCGTCTGGGTATATACATATATATACATACATACATACATACATACATACACACATGCATATATATATATATATATATATATATATATATATATATATATATATATATATATACAGTATGTATATATATATATATATATATATATATATATATATATATATATATATATATATATATTCTAAGGTCAAGCTCAGCTCTTCCTGTACTTCTGGTGAGAGGAGGAAAAGGAGTAGTTATATTCGGGTGAGAAGGGAGTTTGTGCATAGCTATCTAAATATTTAGTCATTTTTGACGGGTCACATACACTGTAG